>NW_021272928.1:58957-106504 GCF_002162155.2 Triticum dicoccoides
CTTCCCGGCGACTAGCCGTGGCCCCGCCTCCCACCTTCCGGCGACCAGCCGCGGCCCCGCCTCCCACCTCCCTGGCGACCAGTCGCAGCCCCGCCTCCCACCTTCCGAGAGACCAGCCACTGCCCCGCCTCCCATCTCCCCAGCAACCAACCGCGGCCTTGCGCCCCATCTCCCCGGTGACCAGCCATGGTCACGCTTCCCACCACACTTGTGACTAGCCGTGGCCCCGCACCATCATATCCATGCCACCTCCGACTCCTTTTTGATCTCGCTGGTAGATCTCGGGTGAGTCCTCCGGCACCCATTGATGCTACCAGCCACCACTCTGCCTCCTCCCCGATGGGACTACGCCGCCGCGTACACACAGTTCATCACCGCCACCCCAGGTCGTTCCATGCCGCCGCCCTGGACGAGCCCCACTCCAGCGCCATGGTTCCTGCTTCAACGCAAACACTGGAGCCTGCAGGAGGAGCCGCGAGGTCAAGAACCATCCCGCCGACCGGAGCCGCCCCGCCTTCCAGCCGACCGGCGCCGCCCCGCCCCCACGCACTACTTCCTCCGGCACCCATCGAGGTATGGGGCTCCACCAGTCCAACTCTTCCTCCCTTATCTGTCCGAGATCCTCCTACCATTCTCCTTCACGAACGAGCTTCAACAATCTAAACTTCTTTCCAATATCGACACCTTTATTCATGCAGGCAACTAACAAATTAACCTGTCAGGTTCGTGCTGATTTGGGACTAAGATAAAAAGTTAAAAACTGAAGGCTGATGTTGATTAGGTAATTATACTGACAGGTTTGTGGTGATTTTTCATGTTCTAACAACAGGAAAAATGGTGGATAAAAGCGCAGGTTATGTTGCCACGGGCGACTGCCACAACTGTAAGGTACATGCTTCTAAAAATTGGCTATTTTTTTGGGTCTACATCGATGATTTTCCCTGCTGGTTGTAGTGATTTTAAACAAAGGATGTAGTACTACTATGCAGTCATCGATATCTGCTACTGCTACCAAACTGAACCTAACATTGATTTGTTTTCAGTTCTATTGCGCTCAAGCATAGGGAGGGATTGACGTGTTATCGATGGATCACTACCGGTAACTTAACTTATTATGTCAGTTCTAGTGCGACGCTAGCTAAGGTATAAATGTACTGACTGTTCATACCTTTAATCTGTTCAGTTTGTGAACATGTATCAGTTTCAGTGTTAAAATAGGAACACAAATAAGTTAACTTTGCAAGTGCATCAGTTCACCTTGAATGAAATACAGAAGTGGACCATCAAGTTTTTCCATCAGTTCGCTTATTAAAAACCAGAAAGTTGGTTGTGCAAAGAAAACTGGAGAACCAATGTCAGCCTAGAAGTTTAGGTCGTGGAGCAAGCCTGCGCAAAAAAAGGACTCATGTAGCGCTTCTCCAGGTTGTCCACTGTGTCAATGGCACTCTCTCACGGCAATCTCTCTCCTTCTCTGCTTCTGCTATTAAAATGCATACAAGTGTTGTTATGCTAATTGAGTAGATTTTCTTGCTCTTTTGGTGTTTGTCACTATTCCTGTGAGCACCATTTTGATATGCTTATTTTGTGCTCCCATGAATGTTTTTGGAGCAGTACAAATACATCCTCATAGTGAGTAAAGATGTGGCACCTTGGGAAGTACTACCATTAATGTTTGGATCAAGTTCAGAACAGAAAACCCAGAAAAAAATGTGTGCAAAAGAAACATCTTGTTGGATTCTCTATGAATACATGATAATTGGCTTTAGGTTGGTACTTTCCTTGAAATGCAGTTACTAGGTCACACTTCAGTACAGCAAAAGCCTCCCGACAAGTTCGAGAGAAATACAAATTTTAGCCCCCATTACTTTTTGTTAAGGCAGGGGGAGAGGTTTTGCTCCTGCAGCATCTTGTCTCATCCGTTCAGTAAAAAGGTTTGATGGTAGTTTGAATTGTGCACTAGCTTGCGCTTCTTGTTTTGCTCCTTTGGATTATTTCTTCAGTCCAGAATCTTTCACTTTTTGTTCCATATAAGTTCAAAGTTCAGAAAATCAACTTGCAAATTTAGGGAAACATGTGTACCTTGTGAAAAGTTCACAAAATAAATGTTAGGAGGTTCATTTTGTGTTCATTTAAATGTCTTTAGTGCAAGTGTGGATGGCCGGTAAGTTCTACTCAAAAGTTCATATATACATGCAGAAAATATGATGCTCTTTAGGTGTTTATTGTTAATGTAGAAAACAGTTCTTAATACCGAAGAACAACATCGCCCACTGCCTACCTCCGTCGCCCACTACCAGCCGCCAACATTGTTGCCGCACCACGGGTCCACTTCGCCATGAGCTCCAGTGCCGACCATCCCGCCGCTGCTCGTGATCCCCTCTTCCATCAGCTCCACTTCACCGGAACCGTAAGTCCGCAGGAGTATGCATAGCAGGTTCACCAGATCCTACTGACATCTTCTTCCTTCTCCAAAAATATTTTCTTTTATGTTCAATTCTTCGTCATATGTTCATTTCCTATTACCTCAGTGCCTTTCGCTTGAATTCTTGCTGATGTTGGCTGTAGCTTGAAACGGCTTCGCCTGCGTGCCTAGGAGTGTGCTTTTCTTCAGTCCAAAGGGAGAAATACTGTCAGTTCATGAACAGAGAATTTTTGTACTAAACTTAACATTAGTTCGGTGTGTACTCTGTTGTCAGTCCATGAAAAAACGCAGAATAGTTTGTGCGTGTGAAAAAAAAACGTTAGTACAGGATTCAGTTTCTATGAGTTTAGATATATCACCTGAATAAGTAGTGATTTGCGGCGAGTTTCTTCGGTGCCAATTCTGATTCAAGTGCCCTGTTCTTCCTAGCACGCATGGTGCTTGTGTTAATGCCTATGGGAGAACAACACGTACAGAAACTGTGTACTAGTGATGAAAATCGGATAAAGTCCTAAGATAATGATATTCTTTTTATTCAGATTTAAACGGGCACAAGCACTCAAGTATGTGGTGTTATAAAACAAAAGTAATTCTACTTTAACTAAGTTTTACAAAGTTACACTAATTTTGTTATTTTGCTTTTGGGTTTTGAATGTCCTGTGGAAGCATTCTGGAGTTAAAGAACTCTAAATGCAAGTTGTATTCGTGTACATAATTCTCTATTTCTATTGTGATAAGTTTGAATGATCAAATGCTATAAGTTTGCTTGTTATTTTCCAATCAGTACAAGTGATCACTGTTCTTCTGTCTTGATCATTTTTCCTATAACCTGGACTCTGTAGAGAAAGCAGCGAGTGCTCTTTGTGATCTCAATTTGATCAAAACTGGACAAGGTGTTCCCATTTTAACTAAGTCTTCTCCATTATTTCTGTGATTCATTTTCAATAGATGATAGTACAGCTGCATATTTTTGTTAAAAGTTGAGACACCATACATGTGTACTGCATGTTGCATATCTAGTTAGGTCAGGTTGTACTGTTCACATAGTATTATGTTTTTTGAAACTCACCCAAAAAACAATTGATGTGATGTATTTCATAGCCTCATGCCAACATAACTAAAAAGAATAAACATTCTGGAGGACTAGGTTCAGTGAAATATGTATCGGAGAAGTTCAATTCATCCGCACACTTTAGTTCAAAACAGAATAGAATATAGAATTATCAAACAGAACATAACTGGAGCTTCATTTGCAAGAATAGAAAAGGAACACATGCTTCATTTATCTTTCTGTATTCTTTCTTGATGTCAGTATACAAAACAACAAATATTACATCAAAGTGACAACGCTTAATCTCTTCTGGTTTAGTATAGGGTACATGTATACAACATTTAATCTGTAGTAGCAGTAGCAGTCTTGCTATGTAAGGGAGCAGCCGAACTCTAGTAATTTGTGAGAATATCTTGGATACATCAGTGCAGGAATAATACATTGTTAATTATTGCAGGTAGGTCAGACCTTAGAAGCCACTTGCAGCCGCACTTGCCGGCACCCACGACGCACCACCCCACCGGCCCGCACGGTGTGCCGTCCCACAGTCCGCCGGGTGCGGCGGCCACCCGAGCTCCGCCTTGCGCGGCTGCTCCTGCTCTGCCTTCCAGGTGACTAGCGTTGCGTGGATGATCATGTTATGGAACTGAATGATCTACCCAATCTGAACAGTAGGGAAGGTACATCATGTACACTATGGTGCATCAAATCCCGCATCAATCTGAATAGTAGGGAGCGTGTTATGTCATTCATGTATGAAAAAAGTGCGGTTGGTGTGGTGTATATGTCATTCTTGTTGCTAGGAAGATTTGCATTAGAGAATGCTTTGTTGGAAAAGCTTCTATTGGTATTATTAAGAACAAAACTCTCAGTGGACATAGACCGTAAATCTTGAGACTATTTTCACCATTTTTTGCCCTTTGGTGTTTGGAAATTCTAAATTTTGTTGATTTCAACTTGATAAATATAAAGATATATGCCATGAGTTTTAGATTATATCTCTGCTGTTGTAATTGCTTGTTGGTGTTTGTTAGTAGATATACATGTATGAGTTCACTCCTGACTATTGTAATAAAGTTTAATAGTCTGGATTGGCAGTGTAAAAACCATATATAAAATGTCTTGATGCATGCTAGCAGAAATCTGAAAATAAGCTCAGCACAGTTCCTATATTTTATTCAAGTTCAAAGCTAAACATTTCTAACATCTTATCGCTCCTTGCAGGATACACACTATTCATCGCATTTGATGAGGACATCAATACAATTGTTACACCCACAGCCCCTGCTGCTATACATACTGGACCAATTACTAGAGCTCGTGCACGCCAACTAAATTACCAGGTACTTTCATTTCTTGGTAATGATTCTAATGTTCATGAGAATGTGATGCTGCCTAAATTGGATACATTTGTTTTGCTTACAAATGAAGGGCCTAGCTTGGAGAAGGATGAACATTGGAGCAAGAACAAGCATGGAGATGATGGCATGCGCAAGGGGAACAAGAACGGAGTTACAAGTGATGATTTCAAGACTTTGAAGCCACCATAATGGGTGCATGAAGCCTTGGACGAAATATACAAGATGCCACTTCATAAATTTCGTCCCGAGGCTATTTTAGGTGCTGCGTCACCTTATTATTGGGCCAGGCCCATGTAATTCGAAATACATAAATATAGGCTATTTTTAGAGTCCGTATGTGTGGGGAAACAAGAGATAGGGTTGATTTCGGACCCCTCCACCAAGGGCCACGAAATTCCCCCCTCTTCCTCCATATATACAGCCCTTAGGGCATCGTTTAGACTTTGGGTTTTGTTTAGATTAAAAGTTCGCCATAGCTTCAACTTCGCGTACTTCGTTTGTGTTCAACGACCAGACAAAGGCGTCACAGAACCCCACCTTGATCAATAAAGCTTTCATCTTATATTCGCAATATCCAGATTGCAATCTCAGTTTCTTGCTTGTTCTTCATTTGCTCGCAGGAAACAGACCCTCGTGGTCAGGTTGATCGTGCTCCGGCGTGGTCAATAACCTCTTGGAGTTGGTTTAGCGATTGCTAAGGCGCGACGTCCTCGCACGTTCGTAGTCGGATCGTCAAAGTCGACTGCCACCAAAGCGATATCCATCATCTCATCGAAAGACGGGACACCTTTGCCTCTATCAAGTGGTATCAGATTTCCAGGTTGCTCGGTGAGATTTTACAGTTTTTCGTAGTTTAGATCGAGTCTGTTCTTCATACCTACAGTCCACGAAAAAGCCACAAAAAAATTAGGGTTAGTTCATCATATCCGAACCAATCTGAGCCTTTGCATAATCTTTTTAGGGTTTTGCTTTGTTGAATTTGCGGTTGCATCGTCGTGTCTAGTTGCTGGTCTTAGAGTCTAGTCTTTTAGACTTTCGAGTTCTGGTCATAAGTTGTCACGCCGCCGCCGCACCATCATCATCGCCCCTGCCATCTACCACCACCGCTTATCCTCCACCGCTCCGAATCCGTATCCATATACCACCACCAATCCGTGTCCATATACCACCACCGATCCATATCCATATACTACCACCACTGCCATATACCACCACCATATATCCACCACCAATCCGAGTTCCTTGCATATTAGGTTTGTTTTCGGGATCCATCTAATTTCCGATTCGTGTTTCCTTGTCTGAGTAGGTTTCGGATTCCAGCAATCTTTTGCCGTCCGTAGAAGATGTTGGTTTCCAAAAAAAAAAAAAGAGTCCGGAAACCACCCTCCGTTTAGGCCCAAAATTTTCGGAAAACGCACTTGACAAAAAAATTTCTGGCTATCCTATTTTTAGTTGTTTCTAAGCGTATTGAGACAGTCGCCGTTATAGAAAGTTTTTTTTGACCCGTTTCCAGTTTTTGGGTCCGGGCAGTCAAAAAAAAAATTTTGGTCACAAAAATTTCGTGCCCATCCTGTCAGTTTGACCTGGGAAGAGTTTTGAGACACTCGCCATTATAGTGATTTTTCGCAAAAAAAAAGAGAGCAACGCAAAAAAAAGAGCAAAAAAAAAAATTCGAGAGTGTGCTTTTCCCTTGTTTACGTGCAGCGCCGTGATTTTGTTAGTGTTCTAGGCTCGTGTCTCTAGCACGGTCTAGCCTAGGACCAGCACAGTACCGTCGTTGAGCGTTTATTCAACTTTGCATCTCTGAATTGATTATTGCTGACCCTTTTTGCTACCATATTATAAGCCTTCCCAGCTCCACATACATCTACTCGTGCATTTGACTTTCCCTGGTAATCGCTCTATCCAAGCTTTGAGAAATTTTGACTACAACGGTTGCCGATCACCACCTGCTGCTGGGTAAGAACTGGTAAGAATTTGAGGTTTGCTTGACGGGTTTGTGATACACCACCACAACTTCTTAGTAGTCTGTAGGATCATATTCTTGTGTGTTTCTATTGCTGCTAACGATGCCAGGATCACAAGCCGACGAGATTGACTGGGAGAACTTATCGAACAAGGAGCTTCATGATAAGTTTCAGCAAATGATGACTAAACAGGTGCAAGATGTGCTGAACAATTTTGAAGAGGCCATGGAGAAGATTACTGGCCTTGAGAAGACGTTCGAAACAAAGCTCGATAACAGATTTAATGAACTGCTTGCGCGTCTTCCACCACCGGCTGCACCTGTCGCACCTCTGCAACAACAACAACTACGCCCCCTTCCGAATCAGTATGGACGAGCACAGTGTGTTCCTATTGAGCCAGGACAAAATTCTGGTGCCGCTGCTACTGCTGTTGGTGCTTCTTTGGCTCCTGCTACTGCTGCTGCTGGTACCCAGGAGGATGATGAGTATGCGGGCGATTATGAGGATGAGGTCGATCAAAATCAGCAATACGTGCAGCCACCTGCACCACCACCAGCAGGTCGACCTCAGGTATATATTCGTAATGGTAGGCCTGCACCACCACCTCAGGTACGAGATGATGTCCATATTCCTAAACTGAAATTGAATATTCCACCATTTGAGGGTAGATATGTTCCTGATATATATCTTACTTGGGAGTTAGAAACTGAACAACGTTTTACATGTTTACAATATCCCAAGGAGAGACGGGTTGCTGCTACTGTTTGTGCTTTCACTAGTTTTGCATGTGTCTGGTGGTCTGAACATTGTAGATTATATCCTATTCCAACTACTTGGGCTGCTTTGAAAACCGCTATGCGTACGCGTTGGGTTCCACCATATTATCAACGTGAATTGCTTCAAAAATTGCAGCGTTTAAGACAAGGAAAAAATTCTGTAGAAGAATATTATCAGGAATTACAAGCTGGCATGATTCGATGTGGTATTATTGAGGAGAATGAAGCTATGCTTGCACGTTTTCTGGGTGGATTAAATAGAGAGATTCAGACCATTCTAGACTATAAGGAGTATACTAATATCACTCGTTTATTCCATCTTGCTTGTAAAGCTGAACGTGAAGTGCAGGATCGACAAGCATTGGCGCGAACTAACTTTTCTGCAGGCCGACCTTCCTCATGGACGCCGCGTGCATCTTCTACTTCAACTGCACCAGCACCTCAATTAGGTGCCTCCTACAGCCGTGATACAAGAAAACAGGAACAACCACCATTATCTGCCAAGAGCGCACCTGCCGGGCCTGCACAGAGTTCTTCTTCTTCCAGGGCATCAACAGGGCACACAAGTGATATTATTTGTCGTCGTTGTAAGGGAGGAGGTCATTATGCGAGAGAATGAAAATCTCCGCGTGTGAGTATTGCTACCGCGGATGGTGGATATGAGTCCGCTAGTGACTATGATGAGGAGACATTGGCTCTTATTACACGTGAAGAACATGGTGGAGATGATTCTGATCATGAGACGCAATACATGGCTCCTGAAGACGCTGACAGGTATGAATGTTTAGTTGCTCAACGTGTTTTGAGTGTGCAGGTCACACAAGCTGAGCAAAATCAGAGGCACAATTTGTTCCATACCAAGGGAGTTGTGAAGGAACGTTTTGTGCGTGTCATAATAGACGGAGGGAGCTGCAACAACTTGGCTAGCATGGAGATGGTGGAGAAGCTTTCTCTCACCACAAGACCACATCCACATCCTTACTACATCCAATGGTTCAACAACAGCGGCAAGGTTAAGGTAACACGTACTGTTCGTGTGCATTTTAGTATCTCTACATATGCTGATTATGTTGATTGTGATGTGGTACCTATGCAAGCATGTTCCTTATTACTTGGTAGACCATGGCAATTTGATAAAAATTCTGTACACCATGGTAGAAACAATCACTATACTCTTGTTCATAAGGATAAAAATATTACTTTTGCTTCCTATGACTCCTGATTCCATTTTGAAAGATGATATTAATAGAGCTAATAAAGCAAAACAGGAGAAGAATGAGAGTGAAAATCAGATTGTGGCAAAAGAATTTGAGCAACAAATGAAGCCTAATAATAAACCATCTAGTGTTGCTTCTGAAATTAAATTGAAAAGTGCATGTTTATTTGCCACCAAATCTGATATTGATGAGCTAGATTTCAGCAAATCTGTTTGCTATGCTTTTGTGTGCAAAGAGGCATTATTTTCATTCGAGGACGTGCCTTCCTCTTTGCCTCCTGCTGTCACTAACATTTTGCAGGAGTTCGCTGACGTTTTTCCACAAGACGTGCCACCGGGATTACCGCCTATTCCAGGGATTGAGCATCAGATTGAATTAATTCCCGGTGCTTCACTGCCAAACCGTGCACCATACCGTACCAATCCAGAGGAGACGAAGGAGATTATGCGTCAAGTACAAGAGCTTCTCGACAAAGGTTATATACGTGAATCCCTTAGTCCTTGTGCTGTTCCTATTATTCTAGTGCCGAAAAAGGATGGTACATCACGTATGTGTGTTGATTGTAGAGGCATTAATAATATTACTATTCGTTATCGTCATCCTATTCCTAGGCTAGATGATATGCTTGATGAATTGCGTGGCTCTACAATATTCTCCAAAGTTGATTTGCGTAGTGGCTACCATCAAATTCGTATGAAATTGGGAGATGAATGGAAAACAGCATTTAAAACTAAGTTTGGATTATATGAGTGGTTAGTCATGCCTTTTGGGTTAACTAATGCACCTAGTACTTTCATGAGATTAATGAACGAAGTTTTACGTGCTTTCATTGGACGATTTGTGGTAGTTTACTTTGATGACATATTGATTTATAGCAGATCTTTGGAAGAAAATTTGGAACATTTACGTGCTGTTTTTATTGCTCTACGTGATGCACGTTTGTTTGGTAACCTTGGGAAGTGCACCTTTTGCACCGACCGAGTATCTTTTCTTGGCTATGTTGTTACTCCACAGGGAATTGAAGTTGATAAAGCCAAGATTGAAGCTATTGAGAGTTGGCCACAGCCCAAAACGGTCACACAAGTGAGGAGTTTTCTTGGCCTCGCTGGATTCTATAGGCATTTTGTGAGAGATTTCAGCACCATTGCTGCACCTCTCAATGAGCTTACAAAGAAAGATGTGCCTTTTCTTTGGGGTACCGCACAGGAAGAAGCCTTCACGGTATTGAAAGATAAGTTGACACATGCTCCTTTACTCCAACTTCCTGATTTTAATAAGACTTTTGAGCTTGAATGTGATGCTAGTGGAATTGGATTAGGAGGTGTGTTATTACAAGATGGCAAACCTGTTGCATACTTTTCTGAAAAATTGAGTGGGCCTAGTCTGAATTATTCTACTTATGATAAAGAATTATATGCTCTTGTTCGGACTTTAGAAACATGGCAACATTATTTATGGCCCAAAGAATTTGTTATACATTCTGATCATGAATCTTTGAAACATATTAAAAGTCAAGCTAAACTGAATCGTAGACATGCTAAATCGGTTGAATTCATTGAGACTTTCCCTTATGTCATTAAACACAAGAAGGGAAAAGAAAATGTTATTGCTGATGCATTGTCTCGTCGCTATACTATGCTTTCACAACTTGACTTCAAAATATTTGGTTTGGAGACCATCAAAGATCAATATGTGCATGATGCTGATTTTAAAGATGTAATGCAGAATTGTAAAGAAGGAAGAATGTGGAACAAGTTTGTTGTTAACGATGGATTTGTGTTTCGTGCTAACAAGCTATGCATTCCAGCTAGCTCCGTTCGTCTTTTGTTGTTGCAGGAGGCACATGGAGGAGGATTAATGGGACACTTTGGCGTGAAGAAGACGGAGGACGTACTTGCTACACATTTCTTTTGGCCAAAGATGAGACGGGATGTTGACCATTTTATTGCTCGCTGCACTACATGTCAAAAAGCTAAGTCACGACTCAATCCTCATGGTTTATATATGCCTTTGCCTGTACCTAGTGTTCCTTGGGAGGATATATCTATGGACTTTGTTTTAGGTTTACCTCGAACAAAGAAGGGGAGGGATAGCATATTTGTTGTCGTGGATAGATTCTCGAAAATTGCACACTTTATACCATGTCATAAAAGCGATGATGCTGTTAATGTTGCTGATTTGTTCTTTCTTGAAATTATTCGCTTCCATGGTGTGCCGAATACTATTGTTTCTGATCGTGATACTAAATTTCTTAGCCACTTTTGGAGATGTTTATGGGCTAAGTTGGGGACTAAACTGCTTTTTAGTACTACTTGTCACCCCCAAACTGATGGACAAACTGAAGTAGTCAATAGAACGTTGTCTACTATGCTTAGGGCTGTTTTGAAGAATAATAAGAAAATGTGGGAGGAATGCTTGCCTCATATTGAATTTGCTTATAATCGTTCATTGCATTCTACTACTAAGATGTGCCCTTTTGAAGTTGTGTATGGTTTCCTACCTCGTGCACCTATTGATTTGTTGCCTCTTCCATCTTCGGAGAAGGTTAATTTTGATGCTAAACAACGTGCTGAATTGATTTTAAAATTGCATGAGTTAACTAAGGAAAACATTGAGTGTATGAATGCTAAATATAAACTTGCTGGAGATAAGGGTAGAAAACATGTTGTGTTTGCACCTGGAGATCTTGTTTGGTTACATTTGCGTAAGGATAGATTTCCTGATTTGCGCAAATCAAAGTTAATGCCACGTGCTGATGGTCCCTTTAAGGTTTTAGAGAAAATAAATGATAATGCATATAAACTTGAGCTGCCTGTAGATTTTGGGGTTAGTCCCACTTTTAACATTGCAGATTTGAAGCCTTATTTGGGTGAGGAAGATGAACTTCCGTCGAGGACGACTTCATTTCAAGAAGGGGAGGATGATGAGGACATCAATACAATTGTTACACCCACAGCCCCTGCTGCTATACATACTGGACCAATTACTAGAGCTCGTGCACGCCAACTAAATTACCAGGTACTTTCGTTTCTTGGTAATGATTCTAATGTTCATGAGAATATGATGCTGCCTAAATTGGATACATTTGTTTTGCTTACAAATGAAGGGCCTAGCTTGGGGAAGGATGAACATTGGAGCAAGAACAAGCATGGAGATGATGGCATGCGCAAGGGGAACAAGAACGGAGTTACAAGTGATGATTTCAGGACTTTGAAGCCACCATAATGGGTGCATGAAGCCTTGGACGAAATATACAAGATGCCACTTCATAAATTTCGTCCCGAGGCTATTTTAGGTGCTGCGTCACCTTATTATTGGGCCAGGCCCATGTAATTTCGAAATACATAAGTATAGGCTATTTTTAGAGTCCGTATGTGTGGGGAAACAAGAGATAGGGTTGATTTCGGACTCCTCCACCAAGGGCCACGAAATTCCCCCCTCTTCCTCCATATATACAGCCCTTAGGGCATCGTTTAGACTTTGGGTTTTGTTTAGATTAAAAGTTCGCCATAGCTGCAACTTCGCTTACTTCGTTTGTGTTCAACGACCAGACAAAGGCGTCACAGAACCCCACCTTGATCAATAAAGCTTTCATCTTATATTCGCAATATCCAGATTGCAATCTTAGTTTCTTGCTTGTTCTTCGTTTGCTCGCAGGAAACAGACCCTCGTGGTCAGGTTGATCGTGCTCCGGCGTGGTCAATAACCTCTCGGAGTTGGTTTAGCGATTGCTAAGGCGCGACGTCCTCGCACGTTCGTAGTCGGATCGTCAAAGTCGACTTCCACCAAAGCGAAATCCACCATCTCATCGAAAGACGGGACACCTTTGCCTCTATCAAGATGATGAGGACATCAATACAATTGTTACACCCACAGCCCCTGCTGCTATACATACTGGACCAATTACTAGAGCTCGTGCACGCCAACTAAATTACCAGGTACTTTCGTTTTTTGGTAATGATTCTAATGTTCATGAGAATATGATGCTGCCTAAATTGGATACATTTGTTTTGCTTACAAATGAAGGGCCTAGCTTGGAGAAGGATGAACATTGGAGCAAGAACAAGCATGGAGATGATGGCATGCGCAAGGGGAACAAGAACGGAGTTACAAGTGATGATTTCAGGACTTTGAAGCCACCATAATGGGTGCATGAAGCCTTGGACGAAATATACAAGATGCCACTTCATAAATTTCGTCCCGAGGCTATTTTAGGTGCTGCGTCACCTTATTATTGGGCCAGGCCCATGTAATTTCTAAATACATAAGTATAGGCTATTTTTAGAGTCCGTATGTGTGGGGAAACAAGAGATAGGGTTGATTTCGGACCCCTCCACCAAGGGCCACGAAATTCCCCCCCTCTTCCTCCATATATACAGCCCTTAGGGCATCGTTTAGACTTTGGGTTTTGTTTAGAATAAAAGTTCGCCATAGCTGCAACTTCGCGTACTTCGTTTGTGTTCAACGACCAGACAAAGGCGTCACAGAACCCCACCTTGATCAATAAAGCTTTCATCTTATATTCGCAATATCCAGATTGCAATCTTAGTTTCTTGCTTGTTCTTCGTTTGCTCGCAGGAAACAGACCCTCGTGGTCAGGTTGATCGTGCTCCGGCGTGGTCAATAACCTCTCGGAGTTGGTTTAGCGATTGCTAAGGCGCGACGTCCTCGCACGTTCGTAGTCGGATCGTCAAAGTCGACTTCCACCAAAGCGAAATCCACCATCTCATCGAAAGACGGGACACCTCCGCCTCTATCACAACGGGAACAAGAACGGAGCTACAAGTGATGATTTCAGGACTTTGAAGCCACCATAATGGGTGCATGAAGCCTTGGACGAAATATACAAGATGCCACTTCATAAATTTCGTCCCGAGGCTATTTTAGGTGCTGCGTCACATTATTATTGGGCCAGGCCCATGTAATTTCGAAATACATAAGTATAGGCTATTTTTAGAGTCCGTATGTGTGGGGAAACAAGAGATAGGGTTGATTTCGGACCCCTCCACCAAGGGCCACGAAATTCCCCCCTCTTCCTCCATATATACAGCCCTTAGGGCATCGTTTAGACTTTGGGTTTTGTTTAGATTAAAAATTCGCCATAGCTGCAACTTCGCGTACTTCGTTTGTGTTCAACGACCAGACAAAGGCGTCACAGAACCCCACCTTGATCAATAAAGCTTTCATCTTATATTCGCAATATCTAGATTGCAATCTCAGTTTCTTGCTTGTTCTTTGTTTGCTCGCAGGAAACAGACCCTCGTGGTCAGGTTGATCATGCTCCGGCGTGGTCAATAACCTCTTGGAGTTGGTTTAGCGATTGCTAAGGCGCGACGTCCTCGCACGTTCGTAGTCGGATCGTCAAAGTCGACTGCCACCAAAGCGATATCCATCATCTCATCGAAAGACGGGACACCTTTGCCTCTATCAGCATTTGTCATCGAGTGATTGCACCACTATCTTCAGAAGCTCATCACCCTGAGGAAATCAGCCAACACCTCCCAGGGAGGAGCTTGAAATTTTCCAAATGGAGTTCAAACGTGAATTTGAGAAAATGATTCCTCGGCTAAGTTCGAAAAATGTCATTCTGTGAAGTTCGGCTATTCAGCCATGGACTAGTCAATGGTGGAGTTGCAATTTTGTTTCTTCTGTACATACATGAATTGAATGTAATCAACGGAAAGAAACATATGTTGATTCTCCAAGTTAGAGTTCATTTTTATTTTCTTACAAGTAGGAAAACTTCCTGTGTAGATCAGTACAGCTTCTGTGCGATCTTGTGTTACAAATCTTGTAGTACTGTTTTTACAGGGATCTTTCTAGTACTTTGTAAAGCAAGCGTGATCCCTTTGTAAAAATATGGCAAAAGACATCCTTCTCTCTTGGAGTCTTTTGCTAAAAAAATGTTTTAAGTTCAATGGATGCCATCGAAAAAGTTCAAACATTTGATATTCCTGTGCTCATATTCTCTACCTGAATGTTATTTATTTGTTTGCGACTCATCTCATACTTTGCGAGATGAAAAAAAATTCTCTCCAGGTTTTCTACTCTTTATATGAGTGGTGAATGTGTTCTCTCCACTCTCTTATCTATTTTGGTTGATGACCCTGTGGACATAAAAAAATTGTATGGGAAAGTTTGTGTAGTACTAGCATATAAGTTCTAGAAAACTAAACAAGGAAAGTTCAAACGAGAAGCTCTATGCACTTTCTTGTCTATTTTGGTTTATGTTCAATGTGTATTACTAGCATATAAGTTCAAAAAACAAACCGCAATCAGTTCCATGAAATTGCAAAGAAGTTCAAAAAAATATAAAAAATTTCTAGAGTCAAGTACAAATGCTCATCCAACACGGTTAAAAAAATCTGGTCCGTCCATGTATTACTAACATATAAGTTCAAAAGAATAAACGCGGTTAGTGCGTCTATTGAGTTCAAGAAAATCAGTACAAACTCATAAGGAGATCAGTACGAGTTCAAGTGATCAAGTAACCTATTAATCACTCTCTCAAGTGTGATGAAAAAATCGGCAGTAAATTGATGAAAAAATATCATCGAGTTCAAAACACGCCGAGACACGCGATAGCCACCCCAGTTCGGGCGTAGTAAGTACCTCAGTACGAGTTAAAAACGATGGTCCGTTCGGAATAAAAGAAATGGCAGAAATTCAAATTTTAAAGTTCAAGCAAAAAAAGAAACCCCATGAAAATCCTGCTTAGTAAGTACCTCAGTACAAGTCGTAAAATGAGAGAAGTTCAGAACAACGTTGTCAAAAAAATGTCGAGATAAAAAAAACAAAAGAAACACATTTTCTTTTTGAATAAAATATATTTCAGTTCGATGATACAAACCATACAAGTACAGGGGCGACGATACAGTAAACCGTTGAAAACTTATGAGAAAAATATTACCGAAAAACAGAGCAAAGTCTAGTTAGTGAAAACACACTTAGTACAAACCCATGCAAGCATTAGTACAAGTACCCTTTTTCGGAACCATTCAAAATTAGTCTACAAAAAATAGCTCAGTACAAACACACACATATATCAGTACGACTACTCTGATTTTCAGACGAGAAAACAGCAAGATCCATTATGTCGTATTCTAAATTACTCTTAAACGGTTGCGAAGTAACGCTCAACATGACTAAGTTTCACATTTTCGATAGCTATCCAACGGTATATTATTTGCCATATTTCGACAAACTTTTTAAAAAAATCGCATTCAAAATCAAATTTGACCGTATTCGAATTTGTTTTTAAACCGCAAGGAATTAGAAAACCATTTCTATACGAAAAAGTTGTGCATTTTCCGTAGCTTTCCAACGCCGTATCATTTGTGTCAATCCAATAAACCATTTGAAAAAAATCGCGAAAATACGTTTCGCCCAGAATTTCACCGTTTTTCAAATTACTTTTAAATTATATAGAATTAGAAAAAACAATACATATATGAAAGATGCGGATTTTAACCAGCTTTCCAACGCCATCTTATTTGCTCAATTCCGACAAACGGTTTGAAAATTGAGTCCATAATACGATTCACGTTTTCGGTTTTGAAAAAAACGGTTTTCTCAAAACTGCTCTTAAACCATAATGATTTTGTAAAAACGTTCAATATACTTGAAATATGGTTGTCAAGAGCTTTCCAACGATATATTACACGCCCCATTCCGACAAAAAAATTATACGAAGTTTTTGAACTAAAGAAGACGATCTGTTAAACACAACTGAAAGCATCAGTTCAACCGCTTCGAAAACATCAGTACAACCACCTGAAACCGTCAGTTCAAAAAGGGTAACAGAATAATATTGTATTACACGTAACAGAATAGCCCAGATGTGTGTATATATATATATATATATATATGATATATATATATATATATAAATTCCGCCGAAACTAAGAAAAATTCTAGAAAATAAACTAAAATTCTAAAAATGCCAAAATAAATTTTCACCGCCTAAATAAAATATTTAGAACAATATGAACATTTTCTTGGCCCTAATAAGCAGTTTTGAAAAACGTGCAATTTTCCTAAATTCAAATAAAATAGCCAAAAATTCCGAAATAAAAAATCTTATTTGATTTTTTTATTAAATCCTCAATATTTTTTTATTTTGGGAAAGTCATTTTATTCCCTCTCTTTAGATTTTTATAATAGAAATAATTGCAGATAAAATAAATAAAATCAAATGATCCTATTTTCAAAATTTGAGAAAACTCAAATATGAAAATAATGAAATTCCCAACTCTCTCCGAGGGTCCTCGAGTTGCGTATAATTTCTAGGATCAAGCCAAGAAACAATAAAAGATGGTATGCAATGATGATCTAATGTATAACATTCCAAATTGAAAATTTGGGATGTTACAGCTAGCGTCTCTCTTGAGTTGCGCAACACGAGCGTTTTCCGTGGATTCCACATTTTGTGCTCATTCCTTGGTTGCACGACCCCATTTATCTATCCGTGTGTGTGTTTCCGTGTGCCACATATTGCTATTGGTCTACTTGTTTTACTTGCGAATTTGTGAATCTTTTTTAACATTATTGACTCTTGCTAACATTTTGCATCAAATTTTTTGTGCCACTATCCTCACCGAGCTCCACCATAAGCCTTACTTGTATAGGTGTGAGAATTGACAAGATCTGATACTAATTGTGATATTTCCTTGATACATTATTGAGTGATCATCGATCCATCTTCAACATTGGAAAGGTACTGATGAGGACATCAATACAATTGTTACACCCACAGCCCCTGCTGCTATACATACTGGACCAATTACTAGAGCTCGTGCACGCCAACTAAATTACCAGGTACTTTCGTTTCTTGGTAATGATTCTAATGTTCATGAGAATATGATGCTGCCTAAATTGGATACATTTGTTTTGCTTACAAATGAAGGGCCTAGCTTGGAGAAGGATGAACATTGGAACAAGAACGGAGTTACAAGTGATGATTTCAGGACTTTGAAGCCACCATAATGGGTGCATGAAGCCTTGGACGAAATATACAAGATGCCACTTCATAAATTTCGTCCCGAGGCTATTTTAGGTGCTGCGTCACCTTATTATTGGGCCAGGCCCATGTAATTTCGAAATACATAAGTATAGGCTATTTTTAGAGTCCGTATGTGTGGGGAAACCAGAGATAGGGTTGATTTCGGACTCCTCCACCAAGGGCCACGAAATTCCCCCCTCTTCCTCCATATATACAGCCCTTAGGGCATCGTTTAGACTTTGGGTTTTGTTTAGATTAAAAGTTCGCCATAGCTGCAACTTCGCGTACTTCGTTTGTGTTCAACGACCAGACAAAGGCGTCACAGAACCCCACCTTGATCAATAAAGCTTTCATCTTATATTCACAATATCCAGATTGCAATCTTAGTTTCTTGCTTGTTCTTCGTTTGCTCGCAGGAAACAGACCCTCGTGGTCAGGTTGATCGTGCTCCGGCGTGGTCAATAACCTCTCGGAGTTGGTTTAGCGATTGCTAAGGCGCGACGTCCTCGCACGTTCGTAGTCGGATCGTCAAAGTCGACTTCCACCAAAGCGATATCCATCATCTCATCGAAAGACAGGACACCTTTGCCTCTATCAGGTACATTTGGTCTAGTTCTTTCCTTTCTTCCACTCACATTTTCTCGACTCTTGTGATGGATAGGCAAGGCATTTCATCTCCGGTCTTCCACGACAACGACGGCGCGAACAACTACATCACCAAAATGCCCATCTTCGGACTACAACGAGCAATGGGAGGCATTGAGTGACTCACCGTCGACATTCACCGAAGCGAAGCACGGACAAGGGACTACATCGACTCCAAGTTGGACGCACAATTGGATGACATCCGACACGTGTGGGCAAACTATAAGTCTTCTTCCTCTTCGTCATCTTCAAGGCGGAGACGCTCGAGTCGCAAGTCTTCGGAACGGCCACAAGATGCAAGTACCACGTGGCGCCGTCAATAAAATCAACACGAGCATAAGAGAAGACCGAGAGACGAGCACCACCATGAGCAAGCTACGACTACTACCACCACTTCAGCATCTTCGCCAAGTGTTCTCAAGGCATCTTCGCCTTTGGACGTACGACATCTCCTACCTCCTACGAGTACGCCTACATCGTCCTTCATCTACGGCGACGACGAGATGCTTGAGCATGGGATTTTCCCTTCGACCACGGCGACGTATGCTGACTTGAGTGACTTTTGCCACCATATTGGGAGTGAGAGTGACTTCACCTCTAGCCCCATATGAGTTGCCACAATTTCCATGTGAGGAGATCCACCACCACCACCACTTGAGTGATTTGAGTGACTCCACCATATGTGACATTGAGTGCACCTACCTTGAGGGAGTGAGTGAGCATGTGAGGCCACTATGATTTATATCAACTTAACCTCTATCTCTATTGTGTCTTCTCCTTTGGTGCTAGGTCCCATATATGATGACGCGCCGATCCTCGACGACTTCGTCCTTCCTATGGACAAGACAATGGCCATGGTGGAATATGATGCACCCCCCACATGGTTCCATCAAGATGAAGATGATGACCACCATTTGGACTTTGCCACCTCACCTACACCACTTGAGTGGAATGAACAAGGTAACATCGGTGAAGGTGATGATGCTCTAGTCCCACTAGTGGACATCCTTGGTATTGATTGCATGCATGATGTTGATCCACCTATTACCATGCTTCATGCTAGTGTAACTTCCCCATGCGATGATTTACCCATTCATGATGAGTTTGATGATTGCCATGTGGAGTCTATTAGTTGTGATGCCATGTTACATAGGATCTATTGTGATAATTCTCTCGGTCACATCATGTTTGATAATCCGCTTGACTTGTCATATGCTATGCATGAGATCAACAATATGTCATATTTGTAATCTCTTCATAGTGACTATGCATATGCCATCAACATAAACCCAATTTGCACATATGGCATAGATGACGAGCCCATGGTTATTGGCATTTGTTTTTCTTGTGATGATATTGATATGCTCCCTTTGCATCATTCATCTCATATGCCATGCCATGACCACCTAGCTTCGGATATGCATTGTTTTCCATGTGGTCAATATTCTCCGTATTATGCTTCCGTTATTGCTCATAAGGAGACCCCCATAGATTTTGCTACATCCCATTCTTTGCATAATTCCCTTGATTGTGTGCACCATATGCTCCCCATGAATGAAAATGATATTGATGTGCCATATACTTGCATTCTCAATTTGTGTCCTCATCGTGTCATACATAACAACTATTCTTTCATGATGGATGACATGTTCTTATACCATGCATCAAATTTCTTTGAGCGATGCTTATCTCGTACTAACTCACACGTGCACATACACATCATGATGGATGATGTGTACATTTACCACGCACACACTTTCTTTGTTTGTGTCTCTTGTGTGTAGGTACCCATGAATACTTGTCAACTTCGCAATTCCACGAGTTGACAAAACGAGCTCTAGAGAGCAATGATGACTTGGGATCCCATGGATTGTCTTTCCCACCGCCCTCTTCGCGCAAAGACTTCGCGCATTTCTTCTACATGGCTCTCACTTGGCTATGGGCTATTTTCCATTACATATTCTATGCCCATCTTGCCATGTTCACTTTGCATGATATGCTCATTCCTATGCCTTTGCCATGCATTTGTGACCCATGCTTTGCATTACACATGATGATTGATTCTACTACGTGTTTGTGTATTTGCAAGCTTGGTGGAGATATTGCTTGTTATTGCCATGTTTGCTATGTGCCCCTTGCTTATGATAATACATTGATCTTGCTTTGTGTTCGTGCTTGCGATATGCCATGGGCATTGTCTATGCTTATTATTCGCTCACATGACATGATTGCCATGAGTTCCTCTAGTGTGTTGCATCTTAGCTCCACTAGTTTGCATGACTTGATTTCTATGCTTTCTCATGTTGCATCCAATTCTTGGATTACTTGCTCCTATCACATGTTTGGTTGCAACAATGTCATTACTTCAAATATGCCATGTCCCATTACTTGTCACATGATTGATTTGATTCCCTCACACATGATGAACAATTGATCTTTCTATTGTGTTGAGTGCCACACTATATTCACCACACCATATGCACATTGTGCTTGGATTGTCTTCCATTTGACCCATGTTGATGCGGAGATCCCTCCAAACGTGAAAGATCGACTACTTAGGGTTTCGCCCTACATCATCTTGGTATCATGAGCCAATTAGCCGGATCTTTCACGTGGGATCCTAAGTAGCCGATCTTAGGGTTCCTAAGTAGTCGACCTTTCACGTTTGGAGGGCGCCAATTAGCCGGATCATCCGGACCGGGGTCCGGATCATCCGGGCTCTGTCCGGATCGTCCGGGCCGCCGTCCGGATCGTCCGGCCATCCTGGTCCTTGGCGTTTTTCCTCTCCGTCTTCACGTATGTCTTCCGCTTCCGGTTCTCCTTGCTTCCTAGCTCCTTCACGGTGACCTCCTTTGATAGAGGCGGGGTGTCCCGATCTTTCGATGAGATGATAACTAACGATTTGGTGGAGACGACTTTGACGATCCGACTACAAACGTGCACGACGTTGCGCCTTAGCAATCGCTAAACCAATCTCTTGAGGTTACTGACGATGCCGGAAGCACGGTCAGCCTGACCACGAAGGTCTATTCCTGCAAGCAATCGAAGAACGAGCAAGAATATGATAAAGCAATCTGAATATTGCAAATATATATGAGGTATTGATAATGGTGGGGATCCGTAAGCGGTCTTGGTCTGGTCGTTGGACACAAACGAAGTACACGAAGTTGCAATGGCTAACTTTTAACTAAACAAATCCCCTTGCGCATGCCATCATCTCCATGCTTGTTCTTGCTCCAATGTTCATCCTTCTCCAAGCTAGGCCCTTCATTTGTAAGCAAAACAAATGTATCCAATTTAGGCAGCATCATATTCTCATGAACATTAGAATCATTACCAAGAAACGAAAGTACCTGATAATTTAGTTGGCGTGCACGAGCTCTAGTAATTGGTCCAGTATGTATAGCAGCAGGGGCTGTGGGTGTAACAATTGTATTGATGTCCTCATCATCCTCCCCTTCTTGAAATGAAGTCGTCCTCGACGGAAGTTCATCTTCCTCACCCACATAATGCTTCAAATCTGCAATGTTAAAAGTGGGACTAACCCCAAAATCTGCAGGCAGCTCAAGTTTATATGCATTATCATTTATTTTCTCTAACACCTTAAAGGGACCATCAGCACGTGGCATTAGCTTTGATTTGCGCAAATCAGGAAATCTATCCTTACGCAAATGTAACCAAACAAGATCTCCAGGTGCAAACACAACATGTTTTCTACCCTTATCTCCAGCAAGTTTATATTTAGCATTCATACGCTCAATGTTTTCCTTAGTTAACTCATGCATTTTTAAAATCAATTCAGCACGTTGTTTAGCATCAAAACTAACCTTCTCCGAAGATGGAAGAGGCAACAAATCAATAGGTGCACGAGGTAGGAAACCATACACAACTTCAAAAGGGCACATCTTAGTAGTAGAATGCAATGAACGATTATAAGAAAATTCAATATGAGGCAAGCATTCCTCCCACATTTTCTTATTATTCTTCAAAACAGCCCTAAGCATAGTAGACAACGTTCTATTGACTACTTCAGTTTGTCCATCAGTTTGGGGGTGACAAGTAGTACTAAAAAGCAGTTTAGTCCCCAACTTAGCCCATAAACATCTCCAAAAGTGGCTAAGAAATTTAGTATCACGATCTGAAACAATAGTATTTGGCACACCATGCAAGCGAATAATTTCACGAAAGAACAAATCAGCAACATTAACAGCATCATCGCTTTTATGACATGGTATAAAGTGTGCCATTTTCGAGAATCTATCCACGACAACAAATATGCTATCCCTCCCCTTATTTGTTCGAGGTAAACCTAAAACAAAGTCCTTAGATATATCCTCCCAAGGAACACTAGGTACAGGCAAAGGCATATATAAACCATGAGGATTGAGTCGTGACTTAGCTTTTTGACATGTAGTGCATCGAGCAAAAAAACGCTCAACATCCCGTCTCATCTTTGGCCAAAAGAAATGTGTAGCAAGTACGCCCTCCGTCTTCTTCACGCCAAAGTGTCCCATTAATCCTCCTCCATGCGCCTCCTGCAACAACAAAAGACGAACGGAGCTAGCTGGAATGCATAGCTTGTTAGCACGAAACACAAATCCATCGTTAACAACAAACTTGTTCCACATTCTTCCTTCTTTACAATTCTGCATTACATCTTTAAAATCAGCATCATGCACATATTGATCTTTGATGGTCTCCAAACCAAATATTTTGAAGTCAAGTTGTGAAAGCATAGTATAGCGACGAGACAATGCATCAGCAATAACATTTTCTTTTCCCTTCTTGTGTTTAATGACATAAGGGAAAGTGATGAGGACATCAATACAATTGTTACACCCACAGCC
This sequence comes from Triticum dicoccoides, assembly GCF_002162155.2. Taxonomy (NCBI): domain Eukaryota; kingdom Viridiplantae; phylum Streptophyta; class Magnoliopsida; order Poales; family Poaceae; genus Triticum; species Triticum dicoccoides. Next base: position 82,245 of record NW_021272928.1, read on the forward strand.
CCTGCTGCTATACATACTGGACCAATTACTAGAGCTCGTGCACGCCAACTAAATTACCAGGTACTTTCGTTTCTTGGTAATGATTCTAATGTTCATGAGAATATGATGCTGCCTAAATTGGATACATTTGTTTTGCTTACAAATGAAGGGCCTAGCTTGGAGAAGGATGAACATTGGAGCAAGAACAAGCATGGAGATGATGTCATGCGCAAGGGGAACAAGAACGGAGTTACAAGTGATGATTTCAGGACTTTGAAGCCACCATAATGGGTGCATGAAGCCTTGGACGAAATATACAAGATGCCACTTCATAAATTTCGTCCCGAGGCTATTTTAGGTGCTGCGTCACCTTATTATTGGGCCAGGCCCATGTAATTTCGAAATACATAAGTATAGGCTATTTTTAGAGTCCGTATGTGTGGGGAAACAAGAGATAGGGTTGATTTCGGACCCCTCCACCTAGGGCCACGAAATTCCCCCCTCTTCCTCCATATATACAGCCCTTAGGGCATCGTTTAGACTTTGGGTTTTGTTTAGATTAAAAGTTCGCCATAGCTGCAACTTCGCGTACTTCGTTTGTGTTCAACGACCAGACAAAGGCGTCACAGAACCCCACCTTGATCAATAAAGCTTTCATCTTATATTCGCAATATCCAGATTGCAATCTTAGTTTCTTGCTTGTTCTTCGTTTGCTCGCAGGAAACAGACCCTCGTGGTCAGGTTGATCGTGCTCCGGCGTGGTCAATAACCTCTCGGAGTTGGTTTAGCGATTGCTAAGGCGCGACGTCCTCGCACGTTTGTAGTCGGATCGTCAAAGTCGACTTCCACCAAAGCGAAATCCACCATCTCATCGAAAGACGGGACACCTTTGCCTCTATGAAGTGGTATCAGATTTCCAGGTTGCTCGGTGAGATTTTACAGTTTTTCGTAGTTTAGATCGAGTCTGTTCTTCATACCTATAGTCCACGAAAAAGCCACAAAAAAAATTAGGGTTAGTTCATCATATCCGAACCAATCTGAGCCTTGCATAATCTTTTTAGGGTTTTGCTTTGTTGAATTTGCGGTTGCATCGTCGTGTCTAGTTGCTGGTCTTAGAGTCTAGTCTTTTAGAGTTTCGAGTTCTTGATGAGGACATCAATACAATTGTTACACCCACAGCCCCTGCTGCTATACATACTGGACCAATTACTAGAGCTCGTGCACGCCAACTAAATTATCAGGTACTTTCGTTTCTTGGTAATGATTCTAATGTTCATGAGAATATGATGCTGCCTAAATTGGATACATTTGTTTTGCTTACAAATGAAGGGCCTAGCTTGGAGAAGGATGAACATTGGAGCAAGAACAAGCATGGAGATGATGGCATGCGCAAGGGGAACAAGAACGGAGTTACAAGTGATGATTTCAGGACTTTGAAGCCACCATAATGTGTGCATGAAGCCTTGGACGAAATATACAAGATGCCACTTCATAAATTTCGTCCCGAGGCTATTTTAGGTGCTGCGTCACCTTATTATTGGGCCAGGCCCATGTAATTTCGAAATACATAAGTATAGGCTATTTTTAGAGTCTGTATGTGTGGGGAAACCAGAGATAGGGTTGATTTCGGACCCCTCCACCAAGGGCCACGAAATCCACCCCCTCTTCCTCCATATATACAGCCCTTAGGGCATCGTTTAGACCTTGGGTTTTGTTTAGATTAAAAGTTCGCCATAGCTGCAACTTCGCGTACTTCGTTTGTGTTCAACGACCAGACAAAGGCGTCACAGAACCCCACCTTGATCAATAAAGCTTTCATCTTATATTCGCAATATCCAGATTGCAATCTCAGTTTCTTGCTTGTTCTTCGTTTGCTCGCAGGAAACAGACCCTCGTGGTCAGGTTGATCGTGCTCCGGCGTGGTCAATAACCTCTCGGAGTTGGTTTAGCGATTGCTAAGGCGCGACGTCCTCGCACGTTCGTAGTCGGATCGTCAAAGTCGACTGCCATCAAAGCGATATCCATCATCTCATCGAAAGACGGGACACCTTTGCCTCTATCAAGTGGTATCAGATTTCCAGGTTGCTCGGTGAGATTTTACAGTTTTTCGTAGTTTAGATCGAGTCTGTTCTTCATACCTATAGTCCACAAAAAAGCCACAAAAAAAAATTAGGGTTAGTTCATCATATCCGAACCAATCTGAGCCTTGCATAATCTTTTTAGGGTTTTGCTTTGTTGAATTTGCGGTTGCATCGTCGTGTCTAGTTGCTGGTCTTAGAGTCTAGTCTTTTAGAGTTTCGAGTTCTGGTCATAAGTTGTCACGCCGCCGCCGCACCATCATCATCGCCCCTGCCATCTACCACCACCGCACCGAATCCGTATCCATATACCACCACCAATCCGTGTCCATATACCACCACCGATCCATATCCATATACTACCACCGCTACCACCACCGCTGCCATATACCACCACCATATATCCACCACCAATCCGAGTTCTTTGCTTATTAGGTTTGTTTTTGGGATCCATCTAGATTCCGATTCGTGTTTCCTTGCCGGAGTAGGTCTCGGAAAAAAAAAGAGCGCAAATTTTTTTTCGAAAACACATTTTTCGAAAAAATTTCTGGCTATCCTATTTTTAGGTGTTTCTGAGTGTTTTGAGACAGGTGCCATTATAGGAAGTTTTTTTTGACCCGTTTCCAGTTTTTGGGTCCGGGCAGTCGAAAAAAAAAATTTGGTCGAAAAAATTTCGTGCCCATCCTGTCAGTTTGAGCTAGGAAGAGTTTTGAGACACTCGCCATTATAGTAATTTTTCGCAAAAAAAAAAGCAGCGCAAAAAAAAAGAGCGCATAAAAAAAAGAGCGAAAACAAAAAATTCAGAGTGTGCTTTTCCCTTGTTTACGTGCCGCGCCGTGATTTTGTTAGTGTTCTAGGCTCGCGTCTCTAGCACAGTCTAGCCTAGGACCAGCACAGTATCGTCGTTGAGCGTTTATTCAACTTTGCATCTCTGAATTGATTATTGCTGACCCTTTTTGCTACCATATTATAAGCCTTCCCAGCTCCACATACATCTACGTCGTGCGTTTGACTCTCCCTGGTAATCGCTCTATCCAAGCTTTGAGAGTTTTTGACTACAACGGTTGCCGATCACCGCCTGCTGCTGGGTAAGAACTGGTAAGAATTTGAGATTTGCTTGACGGATTTGTGACACCCACCACCACCACTTGTTCGTAGTCTGTAGGATCATATTCTTGTGTGTTTCTATTGCTGCTAACCATGCCAGGATCACAAGCTGACGAGATTGACTGGGAGAATTTATCGAACAAGGAGCTTCATGATAAGTTTCAGCAAATGATGACTGAACAGGTGCAAGATGTGCTGAACAATTTTGAAGAGGCCATGGAGAAGATCACTGGCCTTGAGAAGACGTTCGAAACAAAGCTCGATAACAAGTTTAATGAATTGCTCGCGCGTCTTCCACCACCACCACCCGCTGCACCTAACGCACCTCTCCAACAACAACAACAACGACTACCTCCACGTCGCGAAGCAGACCTCCGCCGAGCAAGCTGTGTTCCTCTTGCATTTGGCCAAACTGTTGGTGCTGCTGTTGATACTTCTGTGGCTCCTGCTGCTGATGTGGAGGAGGATGATTATGTGGGAGATTATGAGGATGAGGTTGATCAAAATCAACACTACGTGCAGCCACCTGTACCACCACCAGCAGGTCGACCTCAGGTATATATTCGTAATGGTAGGCCTGCACCACCACCTCAGGTACGAGATGATGTCCATATTCCTAAACTGAAATTGAATATTCCACCATTTGAGGGTAGATATGTTCCTGATATATATCTTACTTGGGAGTTAGAAACTGAACAACGATTTACATGTTTACAATATCCTGAGGAGAGACGAGTTGCTGCTGCCGTTTGTGCTTTCACTAGTTTTGCATGTGTATGGTGGTCTGAACATTGTAGATTATATCCTATTCCAACTACTTGGGCTGCTTTGAAAACTGCTATGCGTACGCGTTGGGTTCCACCATATTATCAACGTGAATTGCTTCAAAAATTGCAGCGTTTAAGACAAGGGAAAAATTCTGTAGAAGAATATTATCAGGAATTACAAACTGGCATGATTAGATGTGGTATTGTTGAGGAGAATGAAGCTATGCTTGCACGTTTTCTGGGTGGATTAAATAGAGAGATTCAAACCATTCTAGACTATAAGGAGGATACTAATATCACTCGTTTATTCCATCTTGCTTGTAAAGCTGAACGTGAAGTGCAGGATCGACAAGGATTGGGGCGAACTAACTTTTCTGCAGGCCGACCTTCATCATGGACACCACGTGCATCTTCTACTTCAACTGCACCAGCACCTCCATCCGGTGCCACCTCCAGCCGTGATACAAGGATTGGTGGTGGATATATGGTGGTGGTATATGGCAGCGGTGGTGGTAGCGGTGGTAGTATATGGATATGGATCGGTGGTGGTATATGGACACGGATTGGTGGTGGTATATGGATACGGATTCGGTGCGGTGGTGGTAGATGGCAGGGGCAATGATGATGGTGCGGCGGCGGCGTGACAACTTATGACCAGAACTGATAGAGGCAAAGGTGTCCCGTCTTTCGATGAGATGGTGGATTTCGCTTTGGTGGAAGTCGACTTTGACGATCCGACTACGAACGTGCGAGGACGTCGCGCCTTAGCAATCGCTAAACCAACTCCGAGAGGTTATTGACCACGCCGGAGCACGATCAACCTGACCACGAGGGTCTGTTTCCTGCGAGCAAACGAAGAACAAGCAAGAAACTGAGATTGCAATCTGGATATTGCGAATATAAGATGAAAGCTTTATTGATCAAGGTGGGGTTCTGTGACGCCTTTGTCTGGTCGTTGAACACAAACGAAGTACGCGAAGTTGCAGCTATGGCGAACTTTTAATCTAAACAAAACCCAAGGTCTAAACGATGCCCTAAGGGCTGTATATATGGAGGAAGAGGGGGTGGATTTCGTGGCCCTTGGTGGAGGGGTCCGAAATCAACCCTATCTCTGGTTTCCCCACACATACAGACTCTAAAAATAGCCTATACTTATGTATTTCGAAATTACATGGGCCTGGCCCAATAATAAGGTGACGCAGCACCTAAAATAGCCTCGGGACGAAATTTATGAAGTGGCATCTTGTATATTTCGTCCAAGGCTTCATGCACACATTATGGTGGCTTCAAAGTCCTGAAATCATCACTTGTAACTCCGTTCTTGTTCCCCTTGCGCATGCCATCATCTCCATGCTTGTTCTTGCTCCAATGTTCATCCTTCTCCAAGCTAGGCCCTTCATTTGTAAGCAAAACAAATGTATCCAATTTAGGCAGCATCATATTCTCATGAACATTAGAATCATTACCAAGAAACGAAAGTACCTGATAATTTAGTTGGCGTGCACGAGCTCTAGTAATTGGTCCAGTATGTATAGCAGCAGGGGCTGTGGGTGTAACAATTGTATTGATGTCCTCATCAAGAACTCGAAACTCTAAAAGACTAGACTCTAAGACCAGCAACTAGACACGACGATGCAACCGCAAATTCAACAAAGCAAAACCCTAAAAAGATTATGCAAGGCTCAGATTGGTTCGGATATGATGAACTAACCCTAATTTTTTTTGTGGCTTTTTCGTGGACTATAGGTATGAAGAACAGACTCGATCTAAACTACGAAAAACTGTAAAATCTCACCGAGCAACCTGGAAATCTGATACCACTTCATAGAGGCAAAGGTGTCCCGTCTTTCGATGAGATGGTGGATTTCGCTTTGGTGGAAGTCGACTTTGACGATCCGACTACAAACGTGCGAGGACGTCGCGCCTTAGCAATCGCTAAACCAACTCCGAGAGGTTATTGACCACGCCGGAGCACGATCAACCTGACCACGAGGGTCTGTTTCCTGCGAGCAAACGAAGAACAAGCAAGAAACTAAGATTGCAATCTGGATATTGCGAATATAAGATGAAAGCTTTATTGATCAAGGTGGGGTTCTGTGACGCCTTTGTCTGGTCGTTGAACACAAACGAAGTACGCGAAGTTGCAGCTATGGCGAACTTTTAATCTAAACAAAACCCAAAGTCTAAACGATGCCCTAAGGGCTGTATATATGGAGGAAGAGGGGGGAATTTCGTGGCCCTTGGTGGAGGTGTCCGAAATCAACCCTATCTCTTGTTTCCCCACACATACGGACTCTAAAAATAGCCTATACTTATGTATTTCGAAATTACATGGGCCTGGCCCAATAATAAGGTGACGCAGCACCTAAAATAGCCTCGGGACGAAATTTAGGAAGTGGCATCTTGTATATTTCGTCCAAGGCTTCATGCACCCATTATGGTGGCTTCAAAGTCCTGAAATCATCACTTGTAACTCCGTTCTTGTTCCCCTTGCGCATGCCATCATCTCCATGCTTGTTCTTGCTCCAATGTTCATCCTTCTCCAAGCTAGGCCCTTCATTTGTAAGCAAAACAAATGTATCCAATTTAGGCAGCATCATATTCTCATGAACATTAGAATCATTACCAAGAAACGAAAGTACCTGGTAATTTAGTTGGCGTGCACGAGCTCTAGTAATTGGTCCAGTATGTATAGCAGCAAGGGCTGTGGGTGTAACAATTGTATTGATGTCCTCATCATCCTCCCCTTCTTGAAATGAAGTCGTCCTCGACGGAAGTTCATCTTCCTCACCCAAATAAGGCTTCAAATCTGCAATGTTAAAAGTGGGACTAACCCCAAAATCTGCAGGAAGCTCAAGTTTATATGCATTATCATTTATTTTCTCTAACACCTTAAAGGGACCATCAGCACGTGGCATTAACTTTGATTTGCGCAAATCAGGAAATCTATCCTTACGCAAATGTAACCAAACAAGATCTCCAGGTGCAAACACAACATGTTTTCTACCCTTATCTCCAGCAAGTTTATATTTAGCATTCATGCGCTGAATGTTTTCCTTAGTTAACTCATGCATTTTTAAAATCAATTCAGCACGTTGCTTAGCATCAAAATTAACCTTCTCCGAAGATGGAAGAGGCAACAAATCAATAGGTGCATGAGGTAGGAAACCATACACAACTTCAAAAGGGCACATCTTAGTAGTAGAATGCAATGAACGATTATAAGCAAATTCAATATGAGGCAAGCATTCCTCCCACATTTTCTTATTATTCTTCAAAACAACCCTAAGCATAGTAGACAACGTTCTATTGACTACTTCAGTTTGTCCATCAGTTTGGGGGTGACAAGTAGTACTAAAAAGCAGTTTCGTCCCCAACTTAGCCCATAAACATCTCCAAAAGTGGCTAAGAAATTTAGTATCACGATCTGAAACAATAGTATTTGGCACACCATGCAAGCGAATAATTTCACGAAAGAACAAATCAGCAACATTAACAGCATCATCGCTTTTATGACATGGTATAAAGTGTGCCATTTTCGAGAATCTATCCACGACAACAAATATGCTATCCCTCCCCTTCTTTGTTCGAGGTAAACCTAAAACAAAGTCCATAGATATATCCTCCCAAGGAACACTAGGTACAGGCAAAGGCATATATAAACCATGAGGATTGAGTCGTGACTTAGCTTTTTGACATGTAGTGCATCGAGCAATAAAACGCTCAACATCCCGTCTCATCTTTGGCCAAAAGAAATGTGTAGCAAGTACGTCCTCCGTCTTCTTCACGCCAAAGTGTCCCATTAATCCTCCTCCATGCGCCTCCTGCAACAACAAAAGACGAACGGAGCTTGCCGGAATGCATAGCTTGTTAGCACGAAACACAAATCCATCGTTAACGACAAACTTGTTCCACATTCTTCCTTCTTTACAATTCTGCATTACATCTTTAAAATCAGCATCATGCACATATTGATCTTTGATGGTCTCCAAACCAAATATTTTGAAGTCAAGTTGTGAAAGCATAGTATAGCGACGAGACAATGCATCAGCAATAACATTTTCTTTTCCCTTCTTGTGTTTAATGACATAAGGGAAAGTCTCAATGAATTCAACCCATTTAGCATGTCTACGATTCAGTTTAGCTTGACTTTTAATATGTTTCAAAGATTCATGATCAGAATGTATAACAAACTCTTTGGGCCATAAATAATGTTGCCATGTTTCTAAAGTCCGAACAAGAGCATATAATTCTTTATCATAAGTAGAATAATTCAGACTAGGCCCACTCAATTTTTCAGAAAAGTATGCAACAGGTTTGCCATCTTGTAAAAACACACCTCCTAATCCAATTCCACTAGCATCACATTCAAGCTCAAAAGTCTTATTAAAATCAGGAAGTTGGAGTAAAGGAGCATGTGTCAACTTATCTTTCAATACCGTGAAGGCTTCTTCCTGTGCGGTACCCCAAACAAAAGGCACATCCTTCTTTGTAAGCTCGTTGAGAGGTGCAGCAATGGTGCTGAAATCTCTCACAAAACGCCTATAGAATCCAGCGAGGCCAAGAAAACTCCTCACTTGTGTGACCGTTTTGGGCTGCGGCCAACTCTCAATAGCTTCAATCTTGGCTTTGTCAACTTCAATTCCCTGTGGAGTAACAACATAGCCAAGAAAAGATACTCGGTCGGTGCAAAAGGTGCACTTCCCAAGGTTACCAAACAAACGTGCATCACGTAGAGCAATAAAAACAGCACGTAAATGTTCCAAGTGTTCTTCCAAAGATCTGCTATAAATCAGTATATCATCAAAATAGTGATAGAGGCAAAGGTGTCCCGTCTTTCGATGAGATGGTGGATTTCGCTTTGGTGGAAGTCGACTTTGACGATCCGACTACGAACGTGCGAGGACGTCGCGCCTTAGCAATCGCTAAACCAACTCCGAGAGGTTATTGACCACGCCGGAGCACGATCAACCTGACCACGAGGGTCTGTTTCCTGCGAGCAAACGAAGAACAAGCAAGAAACTGAGATTGCAATCTGGATATTGCGAATATAAGATGAAAGCTTTATTGATCAAGGTGGGGTTCTGTGACGCCTTTGTCTGGTCGTTGAACACAAACGAAGTACGCGAAGTTGCAGCTATTGCGAACTTTTAATCTAAACAAAACCCAAAGTCTAAACGATGCCCTAAGGGCTGTATATATGGAGGAAGAGGGGGGAATTTCGTGGCCCTTGGAGGAGGGGTCCGAAATCAACCCTATCTCTTGTTTCCCCACACATACGGACTCTAAAAATAGCCTATACTTATGTATTTCGAAATTACATGGGCCTGGCCCAATAATAAGGTGACGCAGCACCTAAAATAGCCTCGGGACGAAATTTAGGAAGTGGCATCTTGTATATTTCGTCCAAGGCTTCATGCACCCATTATGGTGGCTTCAAAGTCCTGAAATCATCACTTGTAACTCCGTTCTTGTTCCCCTTGCGCATGCCATCATCTCCATGCTTGTTCTTGCTCCAATGTTCATCCTTCTCCAAGCTAGGCCCTTCATTTGTAAGCAAAACAAATGTATCCAATTTAGGCAGCATCATATTCTCATGAACATTAGAATCATTACCAAGAAACGAAAGTACCTGGTAATTTAGTTGGCGTGCACGAGCTCTAGTAATTGGTCCAGTATGTATAGCAGCAGGGGCTGTGGGTGTAACAATTGTATTGATGTCCTCATCAATAATGTTCCCAAACATGTAGTACATGCACTAGAGCATACAATTCTTTGTCATATGTGGGATAGTTAAGTTGAGCACCGGAGAGTTTCTCACTAAAATATGCAATGGCTCGTTTTTCTTGCAATAATACTCCGCCAATTCCGGTACCACTTGCATCACAATGAACCTCAAAAGTTTTGTCAAAATTGGGCAAAGCAAGAATCAGAGCATGTGTAAGCAAGGACTTGAGCTCTTCAGAAGCGGTGGATTGTAAAGATCCCCAAACAAAAGGAGTATTCTTCTTGCTCAAAGCATGCAAAGGAGCTGCGATTGTGCTAAAATCTTTCACAAAGCGACGATAAAAACCTGCAAGACTAAGGAAACTTCGCACTTGTTGCAAATTGGTGGGTTGGGGCCAAGTTTTAATTGCTTCCATTTTAGTTTCATCAACATGGACAGCCTTGGAAGAGACAACGAAACCCAAGAAAACCACTTTGTCAACACCAAATGTGCACTTTTTCATGTTGGCATAAAGACTTTCCTTGCGAAGTGTTTGCAAAACAAGCCTAACATGATCTAGATGCTCTTTCATGGTTTTGCTAAACACGAGAATCATCGAAGTAAACCACAACAAAGATTCCAATGTAAGGTCGAAGTACATGATGCATAAGGCGCACGAAAGTACCGGGAGCTTCCGATAAACCCATAGGCATAACTAACCACTCATATAAGCCAAATTTGGTTTTCAAAGCGGTTTTCCATTCATCACCCTCGTGAATGCGTATTTGATAATCCCAACTTAACCCGTGGAAGTCCCGTTTTCCATGCATGAGGTAGTAGCCATGTCTCACATGCGGAAAGTGACGGTTCGAAGAGGAGTGAATTCACCTTGTGTCCAATGGCGCATAGTCGAGGTCTCATCTTATGTATCCTTAGGGCTTGGGGAGTAGTCGGAGTGTACATGGGGATGAACGTGGGATGCTCCGCATCATCTCCCCCCCCTTGTGAAAGATCCGACCTCGGATCATGATCCTCATCACCATGGAAACGGGTGTCGTGGACGGACTTGTAGTGGGACGTAGGTGAAGGCATTGCGCAATCCAAGTACTCCAAGGTGTCTCCGGTATGTGGTACATGCAAAATGAGCAAACACAAAGTACACTTGGAAATACAATGGTTAGCATACACAAAGTGTCCATCAATTAAGCGTGAGTCCGTGCGAATGGATAGTGCATGACAAAGCGCATGAAGCTTATCAAGATGATATAGAATGATATGCAAAGCATTCATGGGATAATTAGCATGGTGCACAAAGCGACAAATTATACCATTGTGCAAAATGATGTCATAGAGAGACGGTTCATCAATAGCATGAATATGGCAATGGATGCTCAATATGTGTAAGCTATCATGCAATTGATGGTGGACAATATGATCATGATGTATGAATATGCCATCAAGGAAGATCACAACAAATTTGCTTAGGAAGTGCACAATCTCATATATCATGGATGTCATAGAAATAGATGCAACAAGGCAAGCATAATGTGAGTTAATCCATGCATAGGGTGCAAACTTGTGGTGAGTATGGTATGTCCATCGAGCATGACATGTATGAGCACAATCAACAAATATGGAGGTGTTGGTGTACCAATGCTCGATGTCGTGGCATGAGTGGAATTCCGAAGGTGCATCCAATAAGTGCGAGCGCTCCTCAATGTTAAGGTCCATGTAGCCAATCTCCAATGTCGCTCCTCCGTTCACGAGATGTATCATGTAGACAACAAGAAGGAAACAACAATGAAAGAGTGACCCATCCAATATGAGTATTTGAGGATGGCTCAAAGAGAAGGAGTTCACCTTATCAATGTTCCGGAAGATGTTGGAGTTGCACATCATGTATGCCTTCACATAACCAATATGTCTCATGACGGTAATGCCTTGTGAATCCTTCAAAATGAAAGAACATGACAAACACTCGAAAAAACAAATGAGGTTAGCGGAAGTGCAAAACCTATCATTCGTGTGGTAAGATACTCAACAAGTGTATGCATCATGCTCATCATAAGAAAGGACAAGGGAATTTGGCATGGTATGTAAGCATATGATGCGATAACAACCAAATACAAGAGGCTTAATCAAACCAGCATGCATCACAAGTATAGTGTCCAAGTCTCCAAGATCAATAAGCATAGTATGGTTGCACTCAATACAAGGTGATATGAGAGATGCAACTAATGGAGACAAGAGACAATGCTCAAGACAAATCAAGTGAGAGGCATGAACATATATGTCATCAACCCAAGAAAGCGAGTAAGAGTGGAACATGGGTGATGCAACATAGCAAGAAATCATAGCGATCAAGTCAAGAAAGCTAGTAGTGCGAAGATGCAACATACTAGAGGGAATCATAGCAAGCATGTCATGTGTGCAAATAGTGGGCATGAATAATGGACATGACATATCACAAGCATGAAAGCAAGATATGAGAAAAATATCATCAATGTATTGGCGAGAGGCCATATGTAAATAGCAATGGAACATCATGACTCTCCCAACACAACAAGCATCAATAGCATGGGGCACATGATAAACATGGCAAAAGCAACAAGGATCTCCACCAAGCATGCAAATACACATAGGAGTATCATAATGGTGAAGCATGGGTATATACAAGCAAGGGTCACAATTGCATGGTAAAGGCATAGAAGCAAGAATAACATGCAAAGCGAACACAATAGTATGGGTATAAGGTGACAAGTGGTAAATAGCCCATAGCCGTGTGAGAGCCAAGTAGAAGAGATGTGCGTAGCCGATGCACGAAAAGAACGGTGGTAAGGATAGTCCATGGGATCCCAAAGCATCGTTGCTCTCAAGAGCTCTTTTCGTCAACTCATGGGATTGTGAGGTTGACGAGTGTTCATAAGTACCTACACAAAACAAAGACAAAGAGAAAATTGTGTGTGCATGGTATATGTACACATCATCCATCATGATGCGCACGGGCATGTGTCGGTTAGCACTAAATAGCCAATGCTCAAATAAATGAGATGCGTGATATAGAAACATGTCTTCCATCATGAGAGGTTTGTTATTATGTATGGCATAATGGAGACTCAAGTTGTGTAATGCATCACGAGCAATATTTAGAGCATTATTATTCATGGAATGCATATTGTGAAAGCAATCATGGAAATCATGCAAAGTATGAAATGCATCAAGATCTCCTAATATGTATGAGGAAACTATGGGGGTCGCCTCATGAGCATTAATGGGAACATCACATGGAGAATATTGACAACATCCAAAACAATGCATGTTCGAAACAATGTGATCATGGCATGGCATAGTGGATGAATTGCACAAATCATGTAAAGGAAGCATGGCGATATCATCACATGAAAAGCAAAATCCAATGACCATCATCTCGTCATCTATGCCATAAGTGCAAATGGGATTGATTTCAATGGGGCATGCATAGTTACTATGTTGAGATTGAAATGAAGCAATATGGGAGATCTCACTCATAGCATATGACAAGTTCAATGGATTGTCAAACATGAAGTGACCAATAGAATTTTCACAAGTTATCCTATGGAGCATAGCATCACAACTAGGCAACTCAACATGCTCATCATCATATTCATCATAAATAGGTAAGTCAAGACATGAGGAAGTCGCACTAGCATGTAGCATGGCAATAGGTGGGTCAACATCATGGGAGCAATCAATGTCAAGAGAGTCCACTAGTGGGACAAGAGAAGCACCATCACCTATGTTACCCTTGGATCGTCGCTCATGTGTTGTAGGTGAGGTGTTGAAGATCCACTCATTGTCATCTTCATCTTGATGGAACCATGTGGGGGGTGCATCATCGTCCACCATGGCCATCGGTTTTTCCATTGGAGTGATGGACTCGTCGAGGATAGGCATGTCGTCATGTAGGAGACCTAGCACCAAAGAAGAAAACACACTAGGAGTAGAGGTTAAGTCATTAGAAATCAAAGTGGCCTCACATGCCATCTCAACTACCTCACTCACTAAGTGTTGTGGCTCACTCACTCCCTCAAGGCTGCTCTCACTCATATGGTTGGTGGAGTCACTCAAATGGCGCTCAACCTCACATAGGATGTGTGGCATGCTCTCATATGTGGGGCTAGTGGTGGTCACACTCATCCTCTCATAGGAAATGCTCTCATTGTCACATATGGTGGAGTCACTCATGTCACTCATGTGGTGGTGGCTCTCCTCACATGACAAATAGGGAATCTCGACATATGTGGGTGTCGGAGAGATGTAGGTGCAAATGTCTCCATGCGCGGTCGCGTAGCTTGACTCGGAGGAGGAGTCCAATGTGGTCCCCGTCATGTTGTTGAAGAGGTTCGTGCTCGTCGCCGTGGTCGAAGGGGTTGGCCCTTACTCGACCTTCTTGTCACCGTCTTGGTGTTGGAGGCCCATATGATGTGGCACCTCATAGCTCGTCTCCATGACCGAAGGGAGTTTCCCATGCTCGGCCATCTTCCTTGGGGGGCTTCTGAAGATGGAAGTGTCGCCCTCACTCGTAGGTAGTCGCCTTGGACTTGATGAAGTCGATGTAGGCGTACACGTGGGAAGTAGGCGAAGATGCCGTACGTCCAAAGGCGAAGATGCCTTGAGAACACTTGGCGAAGATGCCGAAGTGGTTGTTGTAGCCGTAGCGCCGTCTTGGTGGTGGTCATCTCGCGGTCTTCTTGTGTGCTCTTGAAGCTTGGACTTGGCGTGAAGTAGGGCTTGTTGGGACTTGTGCACTTGCGCTTGTAGAGCATCTTCATGATGATGATGTCGTTGTCGTGCTTGAGCTCGTAGTAGATGTCGTTCGTCGTCGTCGTGCACATGATGCTTGGAGGTGACTTGCCCTTCATGACGATGTTGATCACGAACGTGATGGTGGTCGCCATGTAGATGTGGACGAGGACGATTTGCACTTGCGTCTTTTTCGCGCTCCGAAGACTTGTGGCTTGAACGTCATCGTCTTGAGGATGATGAAGTGGAGGAGGACTTGATCAAGGCCCGAATCTCTTCCATCCTCGCATCTTGCTCCTCTTTATGTGCGGCAAGCTTGTTGTCGATGTAGTCCCTTCTACTTTCTTCGGAGTGACGAATGTCGATGGAGATGTTCTCGATGCGCTCTCGCAATCTTGATTGTGCGCCTTGCACTTGCCGTTGTAGATCAAAGATAGACGCTTTGGTGATGTAGTTGTTCACGCCGTCGTTGTTGTCGAGGACCGAAGAGGAAATGCCTTGCCTATCCATCACAAGACTCGAGCAAATATGAGTGGGAGAAAGAGAAGAACTTATACCAATGTACCTTGACCGATGTTGACAATGAATCAAGTTCACTCAAATGCGGACAATGAAATAGCACTATTGGTACCAATCCTTGTCGGTTCTCACACCTACACACGTAAAGCTTATAGTGGAGCTCGGTGAGGATAGTGGCACAAAAATTTAATGCAAAATGTTAGCAAGAGTCAATAATGTTGAAAGAGATTCACAAATTCGCAAGCGAAACAAGTAGACCAATAGCAATGAAAGGTACACGGAAACACACACACGGATAGATAATGGGGTCGTGCAACCAAGGAATGAGCACAAAATGTGGAATCCACGGAAAACGCTCGTGTTGCACAACTCAAGAGAGACGCTAGCACGATTGCTCAATAGGCGGATACGACACTTGTGCACAACCTATAAGATGCAAAATGGATAAACTTCTATCCCTAGTATGCTATGTATGTATGGTTCCCGGTGTTTTTCTCAAGATGATCGGATATGACAATCTTATATGCAATGTGGTATGATGCTATGGCACTTGCTTACAAGCTTTATTTTTTTTTCTATGGCCACTTTGCACAATGCACAAACCAAGATAGCAATTGTGTATATGCGGGAACAAACTTGTGACACAAGATATGATAGCAATATATGCACCACGATGATATGGTATGTATGCTATGGGAAGTATAGATCACTAATGTGCACAAGTAACGTTGCCGGCAATACTCAAATGGCTAGTCTCGATAGGCAAGTAACGCAAAAGTAAGGCTAGAGGTTAACAATGCAATGGCAAGGGGAATATACGATGGAGGGATACCACGATACCAAGATGATATGGAGGGGAATATATATTGAGTTGTGCAACACGAGCGTTTTCCATGGATTCCACATTTTGTGCTCATTCCTTGGTTGCACGACCCCATTATCTATCCGTGTGTGTGTTTCCGTGTACCTTTCATTGCTATTGGTCTACTTGTTTCGCTTGCGAATTTGTGAATCTCTTTCAACATTATTGACTCTTGCTAACATTTTGCATTAAATTTTTGTGCCACTATCCTCACCGAGCTCCACTATAAGCTTTACGTGTGTAGGTGTGAGAACCGACAAGGATTGGTACCAATAGTGCTATTTCATTGTCCGCATTTGAGTGAACTTGATTCATTGTCAACATCGGTCAAGGTACATTGGTATAAGTTCTTCTCTTTCTCCCACTCAAATTTGCTCGAGTCTTGTGATGGATAGGCAAGGCATTTCCTCTTCGGTCCTCGACAACAACGACGGCGTGAACAACTACATCACCAAAGCGTCTATCTTTGATCTACAACGACAAGTGCAAGGCGCACAATCAAGATTGCGAGAGCGCATCGAGAACATCTCCATCGACATTCGTCACTCCGAAGAAAGTAGAAGGGACTACATCGACAACAAGCTTGCCGCACATAAAGAGGAGCAAGATGCGAGGATGGAAGAGATTCGGGCCTTGATCAAGTCCTCCTCCACTTCATCATCCTCAAGACGACGATGTTCAAGCCACAAGTCTTCGGAGCGCGAAAAAGACGCAAGTGCAAATCGTCCTCGTCCACATCTACATGGCGACCACCATCACGTTCGTGATCAACATCGTCATGAAGGGCAAGTCACCTCCAAGCATCATGTGCACGACGACGACGAACGACATCTACTACGAGCTCAAGCACGACAACGACATCATCATCATGAAGATGCTCTACAAGCGCAAGTGCACAAGTCCCAACAAGCCCTACTTCACGCCAAGTCCAAGCTTCAAGAGCACACAAGAAGACCGCGAGATGACCACCACCAAGACGGCGCTACGGCTACAACAACCACTTCGGCATCTTCGCCAAGTGCTCTCAAGGCATCTTCGCCTTTGGACGTACGGCATCTTCGCCTACTTCCCACGTGTACACCTACATCGACTTCATCAAGTCCAAGGCGACTACCTACGAGTGAGGGCGACACTTCCATCTTCGGAAGCCCCCCAAGGAAGATGGCCGAGCATGGGAAACTCCCTTCGGTCATGGAGACGAGCTATGAGGTGCCACATCATATGGGCCTCCAACACCAAGACGGTGGCAAGACGGTCGAGCAAGGGCCATCCCCTTCGACCACGGCGACGAGCGCGAACCTCTTCAACAACATGAAGACGGCGACCACATTGGACTCCTCCTCCGAGTCAAGCTACGCGACCGCGCATGGAGACATTTGCACCTACATCTCTCCGACACCCACATATGTCGAGATTCCCTATTTGTCATGTGAGGAGAGCCACCACCACATGAGTGACATGAGTGACTCCACCATATGTGACAATGAGAGCATTTCCTATGAGAGGATGAGTGTGACCACCACTAGCCCCACATATGAGAGCATGCCACACATCCTATGTGAGGTTGAGCGCCATTTGAGTGACTCCACCAACCATATGAGTGAGAGCAGCCTTGAGGGAGTGAGTGAGCCACAACACTTAGTGAGTGAGGTAGTTGAGACGGCATGTGAGGCCACTTTGATTTCTAACGACTTAACCTCTACTCCTAGTGTGTTTTCTTCTTTGGTGCTAGGTCTCCTACATGACGACATGCCTATCCTCGACGAGTCCATCACTCCAATGGAAAAACCGATGGCCATGGTGGACGATGATGCACCCCCCACATGGTTCCATCAAGATGAAGATGACAATGAGTGGATCTTCAACACCTCACCTACAACACATGAGCGACGCTCCAAGGGTAACATAGGTGATGGTGCTTCTCTTGTCCCACTAGTGGACTCTCTTGACATTGAGTGCTCCCATGATGTTGACCCACCTATTGCCATGCTACATGCTAGTGCGACTTCCTCGTGTCTTGACTTACCTATTTATGATGAATATGATGATGAGCATGTTGAGTTGCCTAGTTGTGATGCTATGCTCCATAGGATAACTTGTGAAAATTCTATTGGTCACTTCATGTTTGACAATCCATTGAACTTGTCATATGCTATGAGTGAGATCTCCCATATTGCTTCATTTCAATCTCAACATAGTAACTATGCATGCCCCATTAAAATCAATCCCATTTGCACTTATGGCATAGATGACGAGATGATGGTCATTGGCTTTTGTTTTTCATGTGATGATATTGCCATGCTTCCTTTACATGATTTGTGCAATTCATCCACTATGCCATGCCATGATCACATTGTTTCGAACATGCATTGTTTTGGATGTTGTCAATATTCTCCATGTGATGTTCCCATTAATGCTCATGAGGCGACCCCCATAGTTTCCTCATACATATTAGGAGATCTTGATGCATTTCATACTTTGCATGATTTCCATGATTGCTTTCACAATATGCATTCCATGAATAACAATGCTCTAAATATTGCTCGTGATGCATTACACAACTTGAGTCTCCATTATGCCATACATAATAACAAACCTCTCATGATGGAAGACATGTTTCTATATCACGCATCTCATTTATTTGAGCATTGGCTATTTAGTGCTAACCGACACATGCCCGTGCGCATCATGATGGATGATGTGTACATATACCATGCACACACAATTTTCTCTTTGTCTTTGTTTTGTGTAGGTACTTATGAACACTCGTCAACCTCACAATCCCATGAGTTGACCAAAAGAGCTCTTGAGAGCAACGATGCTTTGGGATCCCACGGACTATCCTTACCACCGTTCTTTTCGTGCATCGGCTACGCGCATCTCTTCTACTTGGCTCTCACACGGCTATGGGCTATTTACCACTTGTCACCTTATACCCATACTATTGTGTTCACTTTGCATGTTATTCTTGCTTCTATGCCTTTACCATGCAATTGTGACCCTTGCTTGCATATACCCATGCTTCACCATTACGATACTCCTATGTGTATTTGCATGCTTGGTGGAGATCCTTGTTGCTTTTGCCATGTTTATCATGTGCCCCATGCTATTGATGCTTGTTGTGTTGGGAGAGTCATGATGTTCCATTGCTATTTACATATGGCCTCTCGCCAATACATTGATGATATTTTTCTCATATCTTGCTTTCATGCTTGTGATATGTTAATGAGGACATCAATACCATTGTTACACCCACAGCCCCTACTGCTACATATACGGGACCAATTACTAGAGCTCGCGCACGCCAATTAAATTATCAGGTACTTTCATTTCTTGGTAATGATTCTAATGTTCATGAGAATATGATGCTGCCTAAATTGGATACATTTGTTTTGCTTACAAATGAAGGGCCTAGCTTGGAGAAGGATGAACATTGGAGCAAGAACAAGCATGGAGATGATGC
Source organism: Triticum dicoccoides (assembly GCF_002162155.2). Lineage (NCBI taxonomy): Eukaryota > Viridiplantae > Streptophyta > Magnoliopsida > Poales > Poaceae > Triticum > Triticum dicoccoides. The sequence goes on from NW_021272928.1 coordinate 101,509, forward strand.
CATGCGCAAGGGGAACAAGAACGGAGTTACAAGTGATGATTTCAGGACTTTGAAGCCACCATAATGGGTGCATGAAGCCTTGGACGAAATATACAAGATGCCACTTCATAAATTTCGTCCTGAGGCTATTATAGGTGCTGCGTCACCTTTTTATTGGGCCAGGCCCATGTAATTTCGAAATACATAAGTATAGGCTATTTTTAGAGTCCGTATGTGTGGGGAAACAAGAGATAGGGTTGATTTCGGACCCCTCCACCAAGGGCCACGAAATTCCCCTCTCTTCCTCCATATATACAGCCCTTAGGGCACCGTTTAGACTTTGGGTTTTGTTTAGACTAAAAGTTTGCCATAGCTGCAACTTCGCGTACTTCGTTTGTGTTCAACGACCAGACAAAGGCGTCACAGAACCCCACCTTGATCAATAAAGCTTTCATCTTATATTCGCAATATCCAGATTGCCATCTCAGTTTCTTGCTTGTTCTTCGTTTGCTCGCAGGAAACAGACCCTCGTGGTCAGGTTGATCGTGCTCCGGCGTGGTCAATAACCTCTCGGAGTTGGTTTAGTGATTGCTAAGGCGCGACGTCCTCGCACGTTCGTAGTCGGATCATCAAAGTCGACTGCCACCAAAGCGATATCCATCATCTCATCGAAAGACGGGACACCTTTGCCTCTATCAAGTGCTATCAGATTTCCAGGTTGCTCGGTGAGATTTTACAGTTTTTTCGTAGTTTAGATCGAGTCTGTTCTTCATACCTACAGTCCACGAAAAAGCCACAAAAAAAAATTAGGGTTAGTTCATCATATCCGAACCAATCTGAGCCTTTGCATAATCTTTTTAGGGTTTTGCTTTGTTGAATTTGCGGTTGCATCGTCGGTCTAGTTGCTGGTCTTAGAGTCTAGTCTTTTAGAGTTTCGAGTTCTGGTCATAAGTTGTCACGCCGCCGCCGCACCATCATCATCGCCCCTGCCATCTACCACCACCGCTCCGAATCCGTATCCATATACCACCAGCAATCCGTGTCCATATACCACCACCGATCCATATCCATATACTACCACCGCTACCACCACCGCTGCCATATACCACCACCATATATCCACCACCAATCCGAGTTCCTTGCTTATTAGGTTTGTTTTCGGGATCCATCTATTTTCCAATTCGTGTTTCCTTGCCGGAGTAGGTTTCGGAAAAAAAAATTCTGAAAACGCACTTGTCGAAGACGCACTTGTCGAAAAAATTTCCGAAAATTCGAAAAAATTTCTGAAAACACACTTGTCGAAAAAATTTCTGGCTATCCTATTTTTAGGTGTTTCTAAGCGTTTTGAGACAGTCACCGTTATAGAAAGTTTTTTTGACCCGTTTCCAGTTTTTGGGTCCGGGCAGTCGAAAAAAAAAATTGGTCAAAAAAAATTTTCGTGCCCATCCTGTCAGTTTGACCTGGGAAGAGTTTTGAGACACTCGCCATTATAGTGATTTTTCGCAAAAACAAAGAGCAGCGCAAAAAAAACAGCGCAAAAAAAAGAGCGATTTTTTTTCCCAGAGTGTGCTTTTCCCTTGTTTACGTGTAGCGCCGTGATTTTGTTAGTGTTCTAGGCTCGCGTCTCTAGCACGATCTAGCCTAGGACCAGCACAGTATCGTAGTTGAGCGTTTATTCAACTTTGCATCTCTGAATTGATTATTGCTTACCCCTTTTTGCTACCATATTATAAGCCTTCCCAGCTCCACATACATCTACGTCGTGCGTTTGATTCTCCCTGGTAATCGCTCTATCCAAGCTTTGAGAGTTTTGACTACAACGGTTGCCGATCACCGCCTGTTGGTGGGTAAGAACTGGTAAGAATTTGAGTTTTGCTTGACGGATTTGTGACATCCACCACCACCACTTGTTCGTAGTCTGTAGGATCATATTCTTGTGTGTTTCTATTGCTGCTAACCATGCCAGGATCACAAGCTGACGAGATTGACTGGGAGAACTTATCGAACAAGGAGCTTCATGATAAGTTTCAGCAAATGATGACTGAACAGGTACAAGATGTGCTGAACAATTTTGAAGAGGCCATGTGATGAGGACATGACTACCTTGGATATGACCAAAAATATTGCATATATGCATATTTGTCAGGTGATTTCTAGTGCAAACTATTCAATAATCTATTTATGTTATCCAGAACAAAAATACTTCACACACTTTTGTGTTTTGTCTAATTGCAGGTGTATGGGACATTTGTACAATCCACATATGAAGATAAGGAAGAAAGAGATGTTTATTTGCTGTCCAAAAAGTTCTCTCACGTCACTTTTGGCCCAAGAGAAGATAGAGTCCAAGTCTCTCACGTTCTGGATTCAGATTCGGACTGCACAGACACACCTGACTCAAAACAGACACAAGTTTTTCATACGGACTCCGAATTGAGTGATTCTTTTTTTGTTGGAAACTAGATTTCGTGCACTTTCCAACCCAATTGGAATCACCTTCAAATTCATCCGGAGCGTTGAGTTGTGGACGAAACAATCTGATGATGCAGCAGAACCCGAGTCAAACTACAAGTCCAAAGGTGTTACATCACCTCCACTTGGGCCCATTGGCCTTGTACGACCTAGATTTAGTTTTAGGCTGCCTTGGGACGTCCTCCCACCTCCTTGGCCGCCACCCCTTGCTCCTATATAAGTAGATCCATCTAGTAGCTTTTCCTTGGGTTTTGTTTAGATTAAAAGTTCGCCATAGCTGCAACTTCGCGTACTTCGTTTGTGTTCAACGACCAGACAAAGGCGTCACAGAACCCCACCTTGATCAATAAAGCTTTCATCTTATATTCGCAATATCCAGATTGCAATCTTAGTTTCTTGCTTGTTCTTCGTTTGCTCGCAGGAAACAGACCCTCGTGGTCAGGTTGATCGTGCTCCGGCGTGGTCAATAACCTCTCGGAGTTGGTTTAGCGATTGCTAAGGCGCGACGTCCTCGCACGTTCGTAGTCGGATCGTCAAAGTCGACTTCCATCAAAGCGAAATCCACCATCTCATCGAAAGACGGGACATCTTTGCTTCTATCAAGTGGTATCAGTTTTCAGGTTGCTCGGTGAGAATTTCCAGTTTTCCTAGATTAGATTTATTTTCTTACCTATTGTCCATGAAAAAGCCACAAAAAAGAGTTAGATCTATTCATCCTTGGTCCAAGCCAGTCTGAGCCTTTGCAATTTTCTTTTCATTGCTTGCATAGTTGAATTATCGGTTGCATCGTCGTGTAAGTTGCTGGTCTTAGCGTCTAGTTCCTTTAGAGTATCGAGTTCTGTTCACATTAGTCACGCCGCTGCTGCATCATTATCCCTTCCGCTGTCCACCATCCCATCTATTAATTTCCACCACGTGCTACGCACTGTTCATTGTCATAATCATAGTTGAGGTCATTCACATCTTCGCCTGATCCAATCTGCATCTTATCTAGTTTGTCTTGAAAAAAAAAGATAGAGAAAAAAAAAGAGAAAAAAGGAAAAAAAAAGAAAAAGAGAGAGAAGAAAAAGAAAAAAAAAGCCGAATCTGAATCCAGAACGTGAGAGACTTGGACTCTATCTTCTCTTGGGCCAAAAGTGACGTGAGAGAACTTTTTGGACAGCAAATAAACATCTCTTTCTTCCTTATCTTCATATGTGGATTGTACAAATGTCCCATACACCTGCAATTAGACAAAACACAAAAGTGTGTGAAGTATTTTTGTTCTGGATAACATAAATAGATTATTGAATAGTTTGCACTAGAAATCACCTGACAAATATGCATATATGCAATATTTTTGGTCATATCCAAGGTAGTCATGTCCTCATCACCCTTACATTGGAGTCTTTGTTGTGGTTTACTTCGATGATATTCTTGTGTTTAGCAAAACCATGAAAGAGCATCTTGATCATGTTAAGCTTGTTTTGCAAACACTTCGAAAAGAAAGCCTTTATGCAAACATGAAAAAGTGCACGTTTGGTGTTGATAGAGGCAAAGGTGTCCCGTCTTTCGATGAGATGGTGGATTTCACTTTGGTGGAAGTCGACTTTGACGATCCGACTACGAACGTGCGAGGACGTCGCGCCTTAGCAATCGCTAAACCAACTCCGAGAGGTTATTGACCACGCCGGAGCACGATCAACCTGACCACGAGGGTCTGTTTCCTGCGAGCAAACGAAGAACAAGCAAGAAACTAAGATTGCAATCTGGATATTGCGAATATAAGATGAAAGATTTATTGATCAAGGTGGGGTTCTGTGACGCCTTTGTCTGGTTGTTGAACACAAACGAAGTACGCGAAGTTGCAGCTATGGTGAACTTTTAATCTAAACAAAACCCAAAGTCTAAACGATGCCCTAAGGGCTGTATATATGGCGGAAGAGGGGGGAATTTCGTGGCCCTTGGTGGAGGGGTCCGAAATCAACCCTATCTCTTGTTTCCCCACACATACGGACTCTAAAAATAGCCTATACTTATGTATTTCGAAATTACATGGGCCTGGCCCAATAATAAGGTGACGCAGCACCTAAAATAGCCTCGGGATGAAATTTATGAAGTGGCATCTTGTATATTTCGTCCAAGGCTTCATGCACCCATTATGGTGGCTTCAAAGTCCTGAAATCATCACTTGTAACTCCGTTCTTGTTCCCCTTGCGCATGCCATCATCTCCATGCTTGTTCTTGCTCCAATGTTCATCCTTCTCCAAGCTAGGCCCTTCATTTTTAAGCAAAACAAATGTATCCAATTTAGGCAGCATCATATTCTCATGAACATTAGAATCATTACCAAGAAACGAAAGTACCTGGTAATTTAGTTGGCGTGCACGAGCTCTAGTAATTGGTCCAGTATGTATAGCAGCAGGGGCTGTGGGTGTAACAATTGTATTGATGTCCTCATCATCCTCCCCTTCTTGAAATGAAGTCGTCCTCGACGGAAGTCCATCTTCCTCACCCAAATAAGGCTTCAAATCTGCAATGTTAAAAGTGGGACTAACCCCAAAAT
>NW_021272929.1:0-9570 GCF_002162155.2 Triticum dicoccoides
CCCCACAGATCTGAATCACTTGGGTTTTCTCGTCACTCGGATTGGCCTTTTTCACCGTCTGGGAGCGATAGGTGAAAATGTGTTTGAAAAGGCCCCAATGCGGCCGACAACCCAAGAAATTCTCACACAAGGACACGAAAGTAGCGAGATAGACGATAGAGTTGGGTGTGAAGTGGTGGAGTTGTGCCCCAAAGAAGTTGAGAAATCCCCGAAAGAAAGGGTGGGGTGGCAGAGAAAACCCACGGTCGACGTGGGTAGCTAAGAGGACACACTCACCCTCTTGAGGCTGCGGCTGCCACTCCTTCCTCGGGAGCCTCGCTGATCCATGAGGGATCAGTCCCTCATTGGCCAGGTCATCAAGATCTTTCTGGCGGATGGTCGAGCGGATCCAGTCGCCCTGGATCCAGCCTTGCGGCAGACCGGCTTGCAACGAGGATCCGCCCCAACTGGCGGCCCTCCCCTTCGCCTTTGCCATCGCCTTCTTCGCCCTCTCCAGAGCCGCCGTCTTCTCCTTCACCATCGTCGCCAGCGAAACACATACAGAGCAGCAGCGCTGGGGTGCTGGCGAATGCAGCAGATGAATCTGAGGAAGAGGGAGGGGAAAATGAGGGCGCACTGTTCAAAAAACCCCCGTCTGGCGCCTTATATGAGGTCGTTTCCGAGTGGCTGACTGGTAGTCCCGGATGATCCTGTCAAATCCCGCAACAGTCGCGCGCGCGATACGTGGGGAAAAAGGTGGCACGGAGATCGAGGCGCTCCTGCCTTATCCCATCCAAGTACCGCAGCCTCCTCCGCCTCGCGCGCTTCCCGAAACTCAGACTAGAGATTTCCTTCGATCCATCTCTCAGAAATCTCCAAGTACAGAACAGTCACTCGACGAATACAAAGAATGGATCAAGGCGACTGAAAAAGAAGTTGGTGCCGTCATCTAAAGTCATTGATCCAGAACAAGACATACTCATAGCACGAAAAACGGGTCGGAAGAATTCTCAACTCCTTCCTCACTCAAACCTCGATCCATTCGGGGGCTAATGATGAAGCCATGTACCTAGGGTAGGGTCATGGACCTGTTCAAGATACCCTCCCCAAGGACATCTCTAGAAGAAACTACCTTTGAGTCGACCTGGAAGGATTCCACTCGACGGACTCGAAGACACTCGACCATGAAGCCACTCGCTCGACCACCAGGAGATCTAGAGTCACTCTGCACACAAACGGTCTGTCATTAAGTAGTCTTTATGGTCATGATAGCACTTTATGTATGGCGTTATCAGTAACGCCAGGCCTTAATGTACTTTAAACCCTGCATAACTGAGGGCCGGAGGGGTCTGGCGGACTCTATATAAGCCACCCCCTTCCTCAGTGTAAAGGGTTTGCACCCCTGTAACTCATACGCATATAATCTAGTCGATCGCCTCCGGGCTCCGAGACGTAGGGATATTACTTCCTCCGAGAAGGGCATGAACTCGTAAATCTCTTGCGTATACAACTACTCCATAGCTAGGATCTTGCCTCTCCATACCTACCCCCTATTCTACTGTCAGGCTTAGAACCACGACAGAAAGCTCTAAGTTTATTTTTACATAAAGCCAGTTTTTCCCTACAACAAAGGAATATATTTTATTTAACTACAAAGTTTGTTGAAAAATATTGAGAAGGTAAACCCCAACTCAATTCCAATTAAAAGTTAACAACCCAACAAATAAATTAGGTAACGTGATGAGATCAACATGATAATCCAAGAACTAGATACTCAAAACGTCCATAACCGGGGACACGGCTAACCATGATTAGTTTGTACACTCTGCAGAGGTTTGCGCACTTTTCCCCGCAAGAATCGATCCCCTCCGTTGGATTTCTCGCACTACATGGTGTTTGAGAAACGGATGACCAAGACATAGCCTTTCAGAAGTGTTTGCACCTTACGATGGGTAGACAGTTACACCTATTTTCCCCTACATCTACTAGTCTACCACTGTAAGAGTTCACACGACTTAATCAACTATGCTAGAGCCCATAGTAGCTTGCGGCTGCACACGAAAGTTTCTAGCATGAATAATCTTATGACCCCTTTGAGCCTGGGTGGCAGTCCATAGGAAAATCACACGGAACCCCGGGATTTCCAAAAAAACAGGCAACACTGGATTCCCTAGGTGCGTCAATCCACCCAGACGAAACAAGATTGAATACTAATCAGAACTAAACTCAATTTTTAAATTGTCAAAAACTTGTTAAAGTTGGTTTACTAGACAGAGAGGATCATTACAAAGATTTAGGTGTTGGTTTCATCGAAAACGGATGTACAGATAAAAAGATATGATCAAAAGAAATTTGAGTATGAATCTGAACAAGTTTCAAAATTTCAAAATGTTGTTGGGATAGGTTCACTGGACAGGTGGAATCAAGACGAAAATGTATGCTTCATCTAATTTGAATGAACGAGTAAAAAGTTATGGCTATTTGAAAAATTAGGCCCAAGCTGTTTTACGGAAGAAAACGGCTATGGCTAAAAGAGTTATAGTCCAAAAATATAAATATAGGGACTAATTTATAAATCTAATTATTCTGCCGTACTAGTTTAGAAATAATAAGATACACGATATATATAAAAAAGAAAGATACCTTTATAAGGTAGAGAAAAGATGACTTCAAAGATAGGAGACTACTTCTAGAATTTCCGCCAGAGAGGAGAAATATATATTTTTAGTGAATCTAGTCAAACCAAAATATATTGATTTATCCCGAATCGGATGATTTTTGGAGATTCTATGGATCTATATTTATTGGTGAGAAAGATGTTTAGAGGTGAAAGGCCAGGCAATATGGGACTAAACATAGACGAAAATAAACGAAACATAGAAGAAAAAGGCTAAACGCCTCGCACGGGCCTAAAGGCCTCGGCCGGCCGCGCGCTGTAGTTTTTTTTTAAACAAAGTTCGGCCTAAGTAAAAAAAATGAAAGGCTGGCTGGGCCTGGCCCATGTAGGAGAGAAGACAAAATTATGGGGCGCCCAATGCCACTATGCTGCGCACGTGGGCAACAGTTAGTTCCAGGCGAACGCGCAGTTTTGTTTTTAGTAAAACAAAAATAGAAAACTGAATAACAAAACTAAAAATGAAACTTTATATCGGCATATTATATATCAAAATTTTCAGAAAAAGATTTTCTACAACATGATCATTTTTTAACATAAAATAAAATCCGAAATATTTAAATAAAGCAAACAGTGCTACTGTTGCAATAAAACCCAATAAAAATCAATTTTAAAAATACCAAAATGATTTCAAATTTATTTCTCTCCAATTTTTTGATGTAGGAATCATTTTACTCTATTTTCCATATATTTTGTTTTTGGAGAAAAATAATTTGAGTAAAATCCAAATAACTCCAAATTGAAAATAATTTCCAAAAGGACTTTAACTTTGATCCTTTTAAACTCCCAACTCATATTTCATATGTTTTGAAGAAGTCATTTTATCTTCTCTCATGAAAAATCATTGAGTTACTTGAAGTTTCTGAATTTGAAATATTTCCAAGTGAAATTCAAATATTTTCAAAAACCCTTTTCATTTATTAAAATGGAAGAAGTCATGTCATCTTCTCTCTAGGGTTTTGTATTTTAAAAGGATTTGAATTCATGGAGATCATAAAAGAAAATGAAAGATTTGGAAAGTCCTTTTATTCCCTCTCATTTAACTTTCAAAAAGTTTCAAACTTCACTCAACTTCACACAATCAATCAAAGAATCAATCATAACTATCTATTTATTATAACATTCCAAAATTTAGAATTTTGGGATGTTACAGTACTGTTGCAAACCAATTCATATTTTGTTTTTTCATTGTATCTACTGTAATATAACATTTCCATGGCTTAATCCACTGATAGAAATTGATAGTTTCATCAAAACAAGCAAACTATGCATCCAGAATCCGTCTTAAACAGGGCAGTCTGTAGTAATCTAAACATTCACCAACTTCCGGTACCCCAAAACTTCTGCCAAAATTAGGAAAAATAAACAATTTGTATATAAAGACAGTGCAAAAAGTTTCAGAACCGTTTGACGTTCCAGTAAAAAATGTAAAATCGCGCACTACGGCCAAAGTTTCTGTCCTGCACCGCACAAACTAACAAGCATTGTAAACTTCGTAAAGGCAAACCTTGGCACATTATTTTTATTATACAATGGAATTGTAAAAGGGGATAATTATTTTTGTTGAAAAGTTTCTGTAATCAAGATTCACAAAGTTTCCGTGAGCATGAACAAAGTTCAAGGCTAGTTCCCACTTTAACAATGCTCGTCTTTCTCACTTTCACTTTTCTTTTGTGAAAAGTTTTGGGTTCCCCTCTTTATTTTTTTGTTTTTAAACTTTATAAAAGCACTCAACAGAAACAAATGACTCTCTAAAACTTCCGGGTTGTCTCCCTGGCAGCGCTTTCTTTAAAGCCATGAAGCTAGGCATATAGTGCTCAAGTAATGAATCCACCTGGATTCCAATGTATATCAAAGCCAATTTTAATTAACAATGATTTGTAATTTAGTAGTGAGTACTCCCTCCGTTCCAAAATAGATGACTCAACTTTGTATTAACTTTTGTACAAAATTGGGTCATCTATTTTAGAACGGAGGCAGTACAAAGAAACATACATCAAGCAATGACGAACTCTAACTCTCTCCCTATGCATTGGCATGTCATAAAAGAACAATTCATGCACACGAGTAAAGGCCAATGCATAGTATAAACAGTTTCTTGCAATTTTATCATGTGGGAAACATAGAGAGGTGGAGATGTAGTTCCTCTCTCATAATAATTGCAAGTAGGAGCAGCAAGCACATGCATATTATATCTATCAAAATCATCATGTGTAGTAGTGAAACGCAACCCATCAATATAATCCTTAATAAGGGCAAACTTCTTCGATATAGTGTAGTCAGGAGAATTCAAAAAGATAATAGGACTATCATGCGTGGGTGCAATAGCAACAATTTCATGTTTAACATAAGGAACTATAGCAAGTTCATCTCCATAAGCATAATTCATATTAGCATCTTGGCCACAAGTATAGCAAGCATCATCAAAAAGGGATATTTCAAAAGAATCAAAGGGATCATAGTAATTATCATAGCAATCATCCTTTGTTAAGCATGAAGGGAAATTAAACAATGTATGAGTTGAAGAGTTACTCTCATTAGAAGGTGGGAACGGGTAGCTAATCCGTTCTTTCTCCTTTTGTTCTTCGCTCTCCTCATCATCTTTTTCATCGAATGAGCCCACAGTTTCATCAATTCCATCTTCCATAGACTCCTGCAAAATATTAGTCAATTCTTGGACATCGGAGACTTTCTCAATAAACGCATCAATATCGCATTGTATTCATAATTCTCATAGCAATATTTGAGTATAGCTAAATTTTCAGGTCCGTAAGCAGCATCATAAAAAATTGCACACTCTTTAAACAAAGATTCAATTTCATTAGCACCCATAAAAGCAACGAATTCTTCTATTTGTTCCACATCATAGTAATCATATATACCATTAGCATAAGAAGCTAAGGTTTCATTATCATTAAATTTGCTTGAAAAGGGAAGGTGTGGAGCCTCCATCCTAGAGCAACAAGTATAATCATATCTCAAGCATAGTCGCCTAGCATACCAATACAAGATATAAATTTGATCCCATAATAGTTTCCCTTTTTGTGTCAAGCGATAATCCCTAAAGTATTCACGTTGATCCAACATGTCTCCCATAACCTAATTGAATGGGGTTTTCTCAGGATTATCAAAGTAGTACATAATATCTTTCACATAATGCGCATCGAGGGTTTTAGGAGGTTCCCCATCTCCATGAGTAGCAAGTAGACCTAATTTTTTGGTATTTCATGTTCCATATCCATAATTAAAGATAGAGAACAACTTAGAACATCAAATAAAATCTACTTAGTGATAAAGCAAACAAGCACACACGAGAATATTCACCCCAAGCTATAACTCCCCAGCAATGGCGCCAGAAAAAGGTCTTGATAACCCACAAGTATAGGGGATCAATTGTAGCCTCTTTAGATAAGTAAGAGTGTCGAACCCAATGAGGAGCTAAATGTAGAACAAATATTCCCTAAGGTTCTATCGACCACCGATACAACTCTACGCACGCTTAACGTTCGCTTTACCAAAAAGAAGTATGAAACGAGAAGTACTTTGTAGGTGTTGTTGGATGGATTTGCAAGAATATAAAGAGCATGTAAATATAAACTAGGGACTGTTTAGATAAAGAAGCAATAACGTTAGTATAGCGAGTGTGGAAAAGTGGTGGTAGGAGTTGTGAAATTTTCCCTAAGCAATTGACTACTTTACTAGACTGATAGCAAGTTTTATGTGGGAGAGGCCACTGCTACCATGTCATCCCTGACTTGGAATTATATGCACTTATGATTGGAACTATTAGCAAGCATCCGCAACTACTAACATTCATTAAGGTAAAACCCAACCATAACATTAAGATATATTGGTCCCCCTTCAATCCCGTATGCATCAATTTCTATGCTAGGTTGAAGCTTCTATCACTCTTGCCCTCCAATACATAGTCCTATCAACATACAACTAACCCTATGGTGTGATCCACATGCGCGCTCATATGATAGGCACCAAAGGATAACAACATAAACACAAGCAAATTAAACCAATCATAACAATTCACCAATTACCGAAAGGACAACGAAAATCTACTCAGACATCATAGGATGGCAACACATCATTGGATATTAATATGAAGCATGAAGCACCATGTTCAAGTAGAGGGAACAGCGAGTTGCGGGAGAGTCGAACGCTGTAGATAGATGGGGGAAGGTGATGAAGATGTTGAAGGAAATATGCCCTAGAGGCAATAATAAAGTTATTATTTATTTCCTCATATCATGATAAATGTTTATTATTCATGCTAGAATTGTATTAACTGGAAACATAATACATGTGTGAATACATAGACAAACACAACGTCACTAGTATGCCTCTACTTGACCAGCTTATTAATCAAAGATGGTTATGTTTCCTAACCATAGACATGTGTTTTCATTTGATTAATGGGATCACATCATTAGGAGAATGATCTGATTGACATGACCCATTCCGTTAGCCTAGCACTTGATCGTTTAGTATATTGCTATTGCTTTCTTCATGACTTATACATGTTCCTGTAACTATGAGATTATGCAACTCCCGTTTACCGGAGGAACACTTTGGGTGCTACCAAACGTCACAACGTAACTGGGTGATTATAAAGGAGTACTACAGGTGTCTCCAAAGGTACAGGTTGGGTTGGCGTATTTAGAGATTAGGTTTTGTCACTCCGATTGTCGGAGAGGTATCTCTAGGCCCTCTCGGTAATGCACATCACTATAAGCCTTGCAAGCAATGTAGCTAATGAGTTAGTTATGGAATGATGCATTACGTAACGAGTAAATAGACTTCCCGGTAACGATATTGAACTAGGTATTGGATACCGACGATCGAATCTCGGGCAAGTAACATACCGATGACAAAGGGAACAACGTATGTTGTTATGCGGTTTGACCGATAAAGATCTTCGTAGAATATGTAGGAGCCAATATGGGCATCCAGGTCCCGCTATTGGTTATTGACCGAGAATAGTTCTAGGTCATGTCTACATAGTTCTCGAACCCGTAGGGTCCGCACGCTTATCGTTACGATGACAGCTTTATTATGAGTTTATAAGTTTTGATGTACCGAAGTTTGTTCGGAGTCCCGGATGTGATCACGCACATGACGATGAGTCTCAAAATGGTCGAGACATAAAGATTGATATATTGGACGACTATATTCGGACACCAGAAGTGTTGCGGGTGATTTCGGAGAAAACCGGAGTGCCGGAGGGGTTACCGGAACCCCCCGGGGAAGTATTGGGCCTTAGTGGGCCCGAGGGGAGAGAGAGGGCAGCAACCCAGGAGGTGGCGCCCCCCCCCCCCATGAGGAGTCCGAATTGGAGTAGGGGAGGGGCGCGGCCCCCCCTTTCCCTCTCCCTCTCCCTCTCTTTCCTTCCCCCTTCCTCCTTCCTAGTGGGACTAGGAAAGGGGAGTCCTACTCCCACTAGGAGGAGGACTCCCCCCTCCTTGGCGCACCCCCTAGGGCCGGCCGGCCTCCCCCTTGCTCCTTTATATACGGGGGCAGGGGGGCACCCTAGAGACACACAAGTTGATCTACGGATCGTTCCTTAGCCGTGTGCGGTGCCCCCCTCCACCATATTCCACCTCGGTCATATCATTGCGGAGTTTAGGTGAAGCCCTCCGCTGGTAGAACATCATCATCGTCACCATGCCGTCGTGCTGACGGAACTCATCCTCGACGCTTTGCTGGATCGGAACCCGGGGATCGTCATCGAGCTGAACGTGTGCTGAACTCGGAGGTGCCGTACGTTCGGTACTTGGATCGATCGGATCGTGAAGACATACGACTACATCAACCGCGTTGTCATAACGCTTCCGCTTACGGTCTACGAGGGTACGTGGACAATACTCTCCCCTCTCGTTGCTATGCCATCACCATGATCTTGCGTGTGTGTAGGATTTTTTTTGAAATTACTACGTTCCCCAACAGTGGCATCCGAGCCAGGTTTTATGCGTAGATGTCATATGCACGAGTAGAACACAAGTGAGTTGTCGGCGATACAAGTCATACTGCTTACCAGCATGTCATACTTTGGTTCAGCGGTATTGTGAGATGAAGCGGCCCGGACCGACATTACGCGTACGCTTACGCGAGACTGGTTTCACCGTTACGAGCACTTGTGCTTAAAGGTGGCTGGCGGGTGTCTGTCTCTCTCACTTTAGCTGAATTGAGTGTGGCGACGCCGGGTCCTTGCGATGGTTAAAACAACACTAACTTGACGAACTATCGTTGTGGTTTTGATGCGTAGGTAAGAATGGTTCTTGCTAAGCCCGTAGCAGCCACGTAAAATTTGCAACAACAAAGTAGAGGGCATCTAACTTGTTTTTGCAGGGCATGTTGTGATGTGATATGGTCAAGACATGATGCTATATTTTATTGTATGATATGATCATGTTTTGTAACCGAAGTTATCGGCAACTGGCAGGAGCCATATGGTTGTCGCTTTATAGTATGAAATGCAAATGCCCTGTAATTGCTTTACTTTATCACTAAGCGGTAGCGATAGTCGTAGAAGCAATAGATGGCGTAACGACAACGATGCTACGATGGAGATCAAGGTCTCACGCCAGTGACGATGGTGATCACGATGCTGCTTCGGAGATGGAGATCACAAGCACAAGATGATGATGGCCATATCATATCACTTATATTGATTGCATGTGATGTTTATCCTTTATGCATCTTATCTTGCTTTGATTGACGGTAGCATTTTAAGATGATCTCTCACTAATTATCAAGAAGTGTTCTCCCTGAGTATGCACCGTTGCAAAAGTTCTTCGTGCTGAGACACCACGTGATGATCGGGTGTGATAGGCTCTACGTTCAAATACAACGGGTGCAAAACAGTTGCACACGCGGAATACTCAGGTTAAACTTGACGAGCCTAGCAT
>NW_021272929.1:10172-15821 GCF_002162155.2 Triticum dicoccoides
TGCAGATATGGCCTCGGAACACGGAGACCGAAAGGTTGAACGTGAATCATATAGTAGATATGATCAACATAGTGATGTTCACCATTGAAACTACTCCATCTCACGTGATGATTGGACATGGTTTAGTTGATTTGGATCACGTAATCACTTAGATGACTAGAGAGATGTCTGTCTAAGTGGGAGTTCTTAAGTAATATGATTAATTGAACTTAAATTTATCATGAACTTAGTACCTGATAGTATTTTTCTTGTCTATGTTTGTTGTAGATAGATGGCTCGTGCTGTTGTTCCGTTGAATTTTAATGCGTTCCTTGAGAAAGCAAAGTTGAAAGATGATGGTAGCAATTACACGGACTGGGTCCGTAACCTGAGGATTATCCTCATTGCTGCACAGAAGAATTACGTCCTGGAAGCACCGCTGGGTGCCAGGCCTGCTGCTGATGCAACTGACGATGTTAAGAACGTCTGGCAGAGCAAAGCTGATGACTACTCGATAGTTCAGTGTGCCATGCTTTACGGCTTAGAACCGGGTCTTCAACGATGTTCTGAACGTCATGGAGCATATGAGATGTTCCAGGAGTTGAAGTTAATATTTCAAGCAAATGCCCGGATTGAGAGATATGAAATCTCCAATAAGTTCTATAGCTGCAAGATAGAGGAGAATAGTTCTGTCAGTGAACACATACTCAAAATGTCTGGGTATAATAATCACTTGATTCAACTGGGAGTTAATCTTCCTGATGATAGTGTCATTGACAGAATTCTTCAATCACTGCCACCAAGCTACAAGAGCTTCGTGATGAACTATAATATGCAAGGGATGGACAAGACTATTCCCGAGCTCTTCGCAATGCTAAAAGCCGTAGAGGTAGAAATCAAGAAGGAGCATCAAGTGTTGATGGTTAACAAGACCACCAGTTTCAAGAAAAAGGGTAAAGGGAAGAAGAAGGGGAACTTCAAGAAGAACAGCAAACAAGTTGCTGCTCAAGAGAAGAAACCCAAGTCTAGACCTAAGCCTGAGACTGAGTGCTTCTACTGCAGGCAGACTGGACACAGGAAGCGGAACTGCCCCAAGTATTTGGCAGATAAGAAGTATGGCAAAGTGAACAAAGGTATAGGTGATATACATGTTATTGATGTGTACCTTACTAATGCTCGCAGTAGGACTTGGGTATTTGATACTGGTTCTGTTGCTAATATTTGCAACTCGAAACAGGGACTACGGATTAAGCGAAGATTAGCTAAGGACGAGGTGACGATGCGCGTGGGAAATGGTTCCAAATTCGATGTGATCGTGGTCGGCACGCTACCTCTACATCTACCATCGGGATTAGTTTTAGACCTAAATAATTGTTATTTGGTGCCAGCGTTGAGCATGAACATTATATCTGGACCTTGTTTGATGCGAGACAGTTATTCAATTAAATCAGAGAATAATGGTTGTTCTATTTATATGAGTAATATCTTTTATGGTCATGCACCCTTGAAGAGTGGTCTATTTTTATTGAATCTTGATAGTAGTGATACACATATTCATAGTGTTGAAACCAAAAGATGCAGAGTTGATAATGATAATGCAACTTATTTGTGGCACTGCCCTTTAGGTCATATCGGTGTAAAGCGCATGATGAAACTCCATCCTGATGGGCTTTTGGAATCACTTGATTATGAATCACTTGGTACTTGCGAACCATGCCTCATGGGCAAGATGACTAAAACGCCGTTCTCCGGAACTATGGAGAGAGCAACTGATTTGTTGGAAATCATACATACTGATGTTTGTGGTCCCATGAATGTTGAGGCTCACGGCGGGTATCATTATTTTCTCACCTTCACAGATGATTTGACTAGATATGGGTATATCTACTTAATGAAACAAGTCTGAAACATTTGAAAAGTTCAAAGAATTTCAGAGTGAAGTGGAAAATCATCGTAACAAAAAAATAAAGTTTCTATGATCTAATCGTGGAGGAGAATATTTGAGTTACGAGTTTGGCTTACATTTGAAACAATGCGAAATAGTTTCGCAACTCACGCCACCCGGAACACCACAACGAAACGGTGTGTGCGAACATCGTAATCGTACTTTACTAGATATGGTGCGATCTATGATGTCTCTTACTGATTTACCGCTATCGTTTTGGGGTTATGCTTTAGAGACGGCCGCATTCACGTTGAATAGGGCACCATCAAAATCCATTGAGACGACGCCTTATGAACTGTGGTTTGGCAAGAAACCAAAGTTGTCGTTTCTTAAAGTTTGGGACTGCAATGCTTATGTGAAGAAACTTCAACCAGATAAGCTCGAACCTAAATCGGAGAAATGTGTCTTCATAGGATACCCAAAAGAGACTATTGGGTACACCTTCTATCACAGATCTGAAGGCAAGATTTTCGTTGCTAAAATCGGATCCTTTCTAGAGAAGGAGTTTCTCTCGAAAGAAGTGTGTGGGAGGAAAGTAGAACTTGATGAGGTAACTGTACCTACTCCCTTATTGGAAAGTACTTCATCACAAGAACCGGTTCCTGTGACAACTACACCAATTAGTGAGGAAGCTAATGATATTGATCATGAAACTTCAGATCAAGGTTCTACTGAACCTCGTAGGTCTACCAGAGTAAGATCTGCACCAGAGTGGTACGGTAATCCTATTCTGGAAGTCATGTTACTTGACCATGATGAACCTACGAACTATGAGGAAGCGATGATGAGCCCAGATTCCACAAAATGGCTAGAGGCCATGAAATCTGAGATGGGATCCATGTATGAGAACAAAGTATGGACTTTGGTTGACTTGCCTGATGATTGGCAAGCCATTGAGAATAAATGGATCTTTAAGAAGAAGACTGACGCTGATGGTAATGTAACTGTCTATAAAGCTCGACTTGTTGCGAAAGGTTTTCGACAAGTTCAAGGGGTTGACTACGATGAGACTTTCTCACCCGTAGCGATGCTTAAGTCTGTCTGAATCATGTTAGCTATTGCTGCATTTTATGATTATGAAATTTGGCAAATGGATGTCAAAATTGCATTCTTGAATGGATTTCTGGAAGAAGAGTTGTATATGATGCAACCAGAAGGTTTTGTTGATCCAAAAGGTGCTAACAAAGTGTGCAAGCTCCAGCGATCCATTTATGGACTGGTGCAAGCATCTTGGAGTTGGAATAAACGCTTTGATAGTGTGATCAAAGCATATGGTTTTATACAGACTTTTGGAGAAGCCTGTATTTACAAGAAGTGAGTGGGAGCTCTGTAGCATTTCTGATATTATATGTAGATGACATATTATTAATTGGAAATGATATAGAATTTCTGGATAGCATAAAGGGATACTTGAATAAAAAAATTCAATGAAAGACCTCGGTGAAGCTGCTTACATATTGGGCATCAAGATTTATAGAGATAGATCAAGACGCTTAATAGGACTTTCACAAAGCACATACCTTGATAAAATTTTGAAAAAGTTCAAAATGGATCAGGCAAAGAAAGGGTTCTTGCCCGTGCTACAAGGTGTGAAGTTGAGTCAGACTCAATGCCCGACCACAGCAGAAGATAGAGAGAAAATGAAAGATGTTCCCTATGCTTCAGCCATAGGCTCTATCATGTATGCAATGCTGTGTACCAGACCTGACGTATGCTTAGCAATAAGCTTGGCAGAAAGGTACCAAAGTAATCCAGGAGTGGATCACTGGACAGTGGTCAAGAACATCCTGAAATACCTAAAAAGGACTAAGGATATGTTTCTCGTATATGGAGGTGACAAAGAGCTAGTCGTAAATGGTTACGTCGATGCAAGCTTTGACACTGATCCGGACGATTCTAAATCGCAAACCAGATACGTATTTTTATTAAACGGTGGACCTGTAAGTTGGTGCAGTTCTAAACAAAGCATCGTGGCGGGATCTACATGTGAAGCGGAGTACATAGCTGCTTCGGAAGTAGCAAATGAAGGAGTCTGAATGAAGGAGTTCATTTCTGATCTAGGTGTCATACCTAGTGCATCGGGACCAATGAAGATCTTCTGTGACAATACTGGTGCAATTCCCTTGGCAAAGGAATCCAGATTTCACAAGAGGACCAAGCACATCAAGAGACGCTTCAATTCCATTCGGGGCCAAGTCCAAGTGGGAGACACAGAAATTTGCAAGATACATACAGATCTGAATGTTGCAGACCCGTTGACTAAGCCTCTTTCACGAGCAAAACATGATCATTACCAAGACTCCATGGGTGTTAGAATCATTACTATGTAATCTAGATTATTGACTCTAGTGCAAGTGGGAGACTGAAGGAAATATGCCCTAGAGGCAATAATAAAGTTATTATTTATTTCCTCATATCATGATAAATGTTTATTATTCATGCTAGAATTGTATTAACCGGAAACATAATACATGTGTGAATACATAGACAAACACAACGTCACTAGTATGCCTCTACTTGACTAGCTTATTAATCAAAGATGGTTATGTTTCCTAACCATAGACATGTGTTTTCATTTGATTAATGCGATCACATCATTAGGAGAATGATGTGATTGACATGACCCATTCCGTTAGCCTAGCACTTGATCGTTTAGTATATTGCTATTGCTTTCTTCATGACTTATACATGTTTCTGTAACTATGAGATTATGCAACTCCCGTTTACCGAAGGGACACTTTGGGTGCTACCAAACGTCACAACGTAACTGGGTGATTATAAAGGAGTACTACAGGTGTCTCCAAAGGTACATGTTGGGTTGGCGTATTTCGAGATTAGGTTTTGTCACTACGATTGTCGGAGAGGTATCTCTGGGCCCTCTCGGTAATGCACATCACTATAAGCCTTGCAAGCAATGTAGCTAATGAGTTAGTTACGGAATGATGCATTACATAACGAGTAAAGAGACTTGCCGGTAACGAGATTGAACTAGGTATTGGATACCGACGATCGAATCTCGGGCAAGTAACATACCGATGACAAAGGGAACAACGTATGTTGTTATGCGGTTTGACCGATAAAGATCTTCGTAGAATATGTAGGAGCCAATATGGGCATCCATGTCCCGCTATTGGTTATTGACCGAGAATAGTTCTAGGTCATGTCTACATAGTTCTCGAACCCGTAGGGTCCGCACGCTTAACGTTATGATGACAGTTTTAATATGAGTTTATAAGTTTTGATGTATCGAAGTTTGTTCGGAGTCCCGGATGTGATCACGGACATGACGGGGAGTCTCGAAATGGTCGAGACATAAGGATTGATATATTGGACGACTATATTCGTACACCAGAAGTGTTCCGGGTGATTTCAGAGAAAACCGGAGTGCCGGAGGGGTTACCGGAACCCCCCGGGGAAGTATTGGGCCTTAGTGGGCCTGAGGGGAGAGAGAGGGCAGCAGCCCAAGAGGTGGCGCCCCCCCCCCATGAGGAGTCCGAATTGGACTAGGGGAGGGGCGCGGCCCCCCCTTTCCCTCTCCCTCTCCCTCTCTTTGCTTCCCCCTTCCTCCTTCCTAGTGGGACTAGGAAAGGGGAGTCCTACTCCCACTAGGAGGAGGACTCCCCCCTCCTTGGCGCGCCCCCTAGGGCCAGCCGGCCTCCCCCCTTGATCCTTTATATACGGGGGCAGGGGGGCACCCTAGAGACACACAAGTTGATCTACGGACC
>NW_021272929.1:17057-19941 GCF_002162155.2 Triticum dicoccoides
GATCAATATGTCAGTCCCAAAAATAGTATAAAAAGTTCCCAAAAGTATATGAAAGTTGTATAATATTGGCATGGAACAATACAAAATTATAGATACGACGGAGACGTATCAGTGCTCAGATTGTCTGGGTATTACAATCACTTGAATCAGGTGGGAGTTAATCTTCCAGATAAGATAGTGATTGACAGAGTTCTCTAGTCACCATCACTAAGTTACTGGAACTTCGTGATGAACTATAGTATGCAAGGGATGACGAAAACGATTCCCGAGCTCTTCGTGATGCTGAAATCGACAAAGGTAGAAATCAAGAAAGAGCATCAAGTGTTGATGATTGACAATACCACTAGTTTCCGGAAAAGGGCAAAGGGAAAGAAAGGGAACTTCAAGTAGAATGGCAAGAAAGTTGTCACTCCCGTGAAGAATCCCAAAGCTGGACCAAAGCCTGAAACTAAGTGCTTCTACTGCAAAGGAAATGGTCACCGGAAGCGGAAATTCCCTGAATATTTGGTGGATAAGAAGGATGGCAAAGTGAACAAGGGTATATTTGATATACAGGTTATTGATGTGTACCTTACTAATGTTTATAGTAGCCCCTGGGTATTTGATACTTGTTCGGTTGTTAAGATTAGTAACTTGAAAGAGGAGTTACAGAATAAACAGAGATTAGTTGAGGGTGAACTGACGATGTGTGTTGGAAGTGGTTCCAAGATTGATATGATCATCGTCGCGCACTCCCTATACTTTCGAGATTAGTGTTAAACCTAAATAAATGTTATTTGATGTTTGCGTTGAGCATAAATATGATTAGATCATGTTTATTGCGATATGATTATTCATCTAACATAGAGAATAAATTGTTATTTTGTTTACATGAATAAAACCTTCTATGGTCATACGCCCAATGTTGATGGTTTATTGAATCTTGATCGTAGTGATACACATATTCATAATATTGATGCCAAAAGATGCAAAGTTGATAACGATAGTGCAACATATTTTGTGGCATTGTCGTTTGGGTCATATCGGTGTAAAGCCTTGTGGGCAAGATGACTAAAACTCTGTCCTCCGGAACAATGGAACGAGCTACTGACTTGTTGGAAATAATACATACCGATGTATGCGGTCCAATGACTATTGAGGATCCTGGTGGGTATCATTATTTTCTTACCTTCACAAATGATTTGAGCAGATATGGTTATATCTACTTAATGAAGCATACGTTTGAAACATTTGAAAAGTTCAAAGAATTTCAGAGTGAAGTTGAAAATCATCATAACAAGAAAATAAAGTTTCTACGATCTGATCATAGAGAAGAATATTTGAGTTACGAGTTTGGTCTTCATTTGAAACAACATGGGATAGTTTCACAATTAATGCCACCTGGAACACCACAACGTAACGGTGTGTCCAAACGCCGTAACCACACATTATTGGATATGGTGCAATCTATGATGTCTCTTACCAGGTTACGACTATCATTTTGGGGTTACGCATTAGAGACAGCTAAATTCACGTTAAACAGGGAAACATCAAAATCTGTTGAGATGACGCCTTATGGAACTATGGTTTGGAAAGAAACCAAAGTTGTTGTTTCTTAAAGTTTGGGGCTGCGATGCTTATGTGAAAAAGCTTCAACCTGATAAGCTCAAACCCAAATCGGAGAACTGCGTCTTCATAGGATACCCAAAGGAAACTATTGGGTACACCTTCTATCACAGATCCGAAGGCAAGATATTCATTGCTAAGAATGGATCCTTTCTAGAGAAGGAGTTTATCTCAAAAGAAATGAGTGGGAGGAAAGTAGAGCTTGATGAGGTAATTGTACCTTCTCTCGAATTGGAAAGTAGTTCATCACAGAAATCAGTTCTAGTGATTCCTACACCAATTAGTGAGGAAGCTAATGACGATGATCATGCAACTTCAGATCAAGTTACTACAGAATCTCGTAGGTTTTCCAGAGTACGGTCCGCACCAGAGTGGTACGGTAATCCTATTCTTAAAGTCGTGTTACTAGACCATGATGAACCTACGAACTATGAGGAAGCGATGATGAGCCCAGATTCCACAAAATGGCTTGAGGCCATGAAATCTGAGATGGGATCCATGTGTGAGAAGAATGTGTGGACTTTGGTGGACT
The DNA here is from genome assembly GCF_002162155.2 of Triticum dicoccoides. NCBI lineage: Eukaryota > Viridiplantae > Streptophyta > Magnoliopsida > Poales > Poaceae > Triticum > Triticum dicoccoides. The sequence continues at coordinate 19,195 of NW_021272929.1, forward strand.
TGCCCGATGGTCGGCAAGCCATATTAAATAAATGGATCTTCAGGAGGAAGATGGACACTGATAGTAGTGTTACTATCTACAAAGCTCGACTTGTCGCAAAAGGTTTTCGACAAGTTCAAGGTGTTGACTACAATGAGATTTTCTCAACTGTAGCGATGTTTAAATCTGTCGAATCATGTTAGCAGTTGCCATATTTTATGAAATCTGGCAAATGGATGTCAAAACTACATTCCTTAAATAAATATTTCTTAAAGAAGAGTTGTATATGATGAAACCAGAAGGTTTTGTCAATCCTAAAGGTACTAACAAGGTGTGCAAGCTCCAGCGATCCATCTATGGACTGGTGCAAGCATCTCGGAGTTGGAATATACGCCTTGATGAGTTGATCAAAGCGTATTGTTTTATACAAACTTGCAGTGAAGCCTGTATTTACAAGAAAGTGAGTGGGAGCTCTGTAGCATTTCTAATATTATGTGTGGATGACATATTGTTGATTGGAAATAATATAGAATTTCTGTATAGCATAAAGGGATACTTGAATAAGAGTTTTTAAATGAAAGACCTCGGTGAAGCTGCTTACATATTGGGCATCAAGATCTATAGAGATAGATCAAGACGCTTAATTGGACTTTCACAAAGCACATACCTTGGTAAAGTGTTGAAGAAGTTCAAAATGGATCAGTCAAAGAAAGGGTTCTTGCCTGTATTACAAGGTGTAAAGTTGAGTAAGACTCAAAGCCCGACCAC
>NW_021272929.1:21309-22392 GCF_002162155.2 Triticum dicoccoides
CCAAATTTATTGATTCGACACAAGGGGAGCCAAAGAATATTCTCAAGTATTAGCAGCTGAGTTGTCAATTCAACCACACCTGGAAACTTAGTATCTGCAGCAAAGTGTTTAGTAGCAAAGTAATATGATAGTGGTGGTAACGGTAACAAAAGTAAATACAGCAAAAGTAATGTTTTTGGTATTTTGTAGAGATTGTAGCACTAGCAACGGAAAAGTAAATCAGCGAGAACCAGTATATGGAAAACTCGTAGGCACCGGATTAGCGATGGATAATTATGCCGGATGCGGTTCGTCATGTAACAATCATAACATAGGGTGACACAGAACTAGCTCCAGTTCATCAATGTAATGTAGGCATGTATTCCGTATATAGTCATGCGTGCTTATGGAAAAGAACTTGCATGACATCTTTTGTCCTACCCTCCCGTGGCAGCAGGGTCCTATTGGAAACTAAGGGATATTAAGGCCTCCTTTTAATAGAGAACCGGAACAAAGCATTAGCACATAGTGAATACATGAACTCCTAAAACTATGGTCATCACCGGGAGTGGTCCCAATTATTGTCACTTCGGGGTTGCCGGATCATAACACATAGTAGGTGACTATAGACTTGCAAGATAGGATCAAGAACACACATATATTCACGAAAACATAATAGGTTCAGATCTGAAATCATGGCACTCGGGCCCTAATGACAAGCATTAAGCATAGCAAAGTCATAGCAACATTAATCTCAGAACATAATGGATACTAGGGATCAAACCCTAACAAAACTAACTCGATTACATGATAAATCTCATCCAACCCATCACCGTCCAGCAAGCCTACAATGCAATTACTCACGCATGGCAAGGAGCATCATGAAATTGGTGGTGGAGGATGGTTGATGATGACGACGGCGACGAATCCCCCTCTCCGGAGCCCCGAACGGACTCCAGATCAGCCCTCCCGAGAGAGATTACGGCTTGGCGGCGGCTCCGTATCGTAAAACGCGATGGTTTCTTCTCTCTAATTTTTTTCTCCCCGAAAGCCAATATATGGAGTTGGAGTTGGCGTCGGAGGGCCACCAGGGGGCCCACGAGG
>NW_021272929.1:22741-33912 GCF_002162155.2 Triticum dicoccoides
CGCCCACCCTCGTGAGCAGGGTGTGGGCCCCCTGGTCTTCATCTTTTGCGAGGATTTGTCTTTATTTTTTCTAAGGTCTTCCGTGGAGTTTCAGGACATTCCGAGAATTTTTATTTTCTGCACAAAAAACAACACCATGGCAGTTCTGCTGAAAACAGCGTCAGTCCGGGTTAGTCCCATTCAAATCATGCAAGTTAGAGTCCAAAACAAGGGAAAAAGTGTTTGGAAAAGTAGATACGACGGAGACGTATCATTTGACCGATAAAAATCTTCATAGAATATGTAGGAACCAATATGAGCATCTAGGTTCCGCTATTGGTTATTGACCGGAGACGTGTCTCAGTCATTTCTACATAGTTCTCAAACTCGTAGGGTCCGCACGCTTAACGTTCGGTGATGATTGGTATTGTGAATTTATGTCATATGATGTACCGAAGTTTGTTCAGAGTCCCGGATGACATCATGGACGTGACGAGGAGTCTCAAAATGGTCGAGACATAAGGATTCATATATTGGAAGGTTGCATTTGGGCATCAGAATGGTTCCGAGTGGTTCGGGCATTTTTTTCTGGAGTACCCGGAGGTTACCGGAACCCCCCGGGAGAAGTTATGGGCCTTATGGGCCATAAGAGGGAGGCACACCAGCCCACAAGGGGCTGGTGCGCCACCCTTTGGGCATGAGGCCAAATTGGACTTGGGGAGGGGGCGCCAGCCCCCCTTTCCTTCTCCTACTCCCTCTCCTTCCCCTTTTCCCCCTCCGGTAGAAAGGAAATAATGGTGGGGCCGAATCCTATTAGGACTGGATTCCTAGTAGGACTCCCCTCTCCTTGGCGCGCCCCTTGTTGGCCAGCCTCCTCCTCCCCTCCTTTATATACGGGGGCAGCGGGCACCCCAAAGGCACAACAGACAATCTCTTAGCCGTGTGTGGTGCCCCACTCCACAGTTTTACACCTCGGTCATATCATCATAGTGCTTAGGCGAAGCCCTGCGCCGGTAACTTCATCATCACCGTCACTACGCCGTCGTGTTGATGGAACTCTCCCTCAGCCTCAGGTGGATCTAGAGTTCGAGGGACGTCACCGAGCTGAACGTGTGTAGATCGCGGAGGTGCTGTGCATTTGGTACTTGATCGGTCGGATTGTGAAGACGTACGACTACATCAACCGCGTTGTCATAATGCTCCCGCTTTCCGTCTATGAGGGCACGTAGACAACACTCTCCCGTCTCGTTGCTATGCATCACCTAGAGATAGATCTTGCGTGATCGTAGGAAATACTTGAAATTACTGCGTTCCCCAACAGCATTTTGTAAAAGAAGAACTTGACAGATCAAATACTAGGCATTATTTAGAATTGCCACAAAATGGTTTGGTGACCATTTGAATTCATTTGGATTTTGCATAAATGAAAAATGGATTAATGCGGCTGTTTTGGTCACTGTTTTAATTGTTTTAAGGCAACTAAATATTTTATTAAATGTTGAATACTGTTTGTTAAATAGTTAGTGAATATTTGTAACCTTTTGAACATTTTTAATTCACTGCTTTATGAAACTATAATTTGACTTGTTATTTGAATTTGTATTTGAACCAAGTTTGAAACGAGTGAGGTTTAGAAAATTTTAATCATGATGACCTGGCACCATTAACAGGGGTTTAGTGTAGCTTAACTATCAGAGTGTCACATCTACTTTGTTGTTGCAAATTTTACGTGGCTGCTATGGGCTTCTAGCAAGAACCGTTCTTACCTACGCATCAAAACCACAAGGATTTTTCGTCAAGTGTGCTATTTTAACCTTCAACAAGGACCAGCCGTAGTCAAACTCGATTCAACTAAAGTTGGAGAAATAGACACCCGCCAGCCACCTATGTGCAAAAGCACGTCGGTAGAACCAGTCTCATGAATGTGGTCATGTAATGTCGATCCGGGCCGCTTCATCAAACAATACCGCTGAATCAAGGTAAGACGTTGGTGGTAAACAGTATGACTATTATCGCCCACAACTCTTTGTGTTCTACTCGTGCGTAAAACATCTACGCATAAACCTGGCTCTGATACCACTGTTGGGGAGCGCACTAATTTCGAAAAATTTCCTACGATCACGCAAGATCTATCTAGGTGATGCATAGCAACAAGAGGGGAGAGAGTGTCCATGTACCCTCATAGACCAAAAATGGAAGCGTTTCAATAACACGGTTGATGTAGTCGAACGTCTTCGCGATCCAACCGATCCAAGTACCGAACGTACGGCACCTCCACGTTCAGCACACGTTCAGCTCGATGACATCCCTTGTGCTCTTGATCTAGTTGAGGACAAGGGTGAGTTTCGTCAGCACGACGGCGTGGTGATGGTGGTGATGATGCTACCGACGCAAGGCTTCGCCTAAGCACTATGATGGTATGATCTAGGTGTGTAATTGTTGAGGGGGGCATCGCACACGGTTGGGAGAGAAACTTGTGTGTTCTAGGGTGCCCCCTGCCCCCGTATATAAAGGAGCAAGAGGGAGGCCGGCCGGCCCCTGTAGGCGCACCCCAAGAGGGGAGTCCTACTAGGACTACTAGTCCTAGTAGGATTCCATCAAGAGGGAGAGGGGGGAAGGAAGGAGAGGAAGAGGGAGAAGGAAAGGGGGGCGCCCCCCTTCCCTAGTCCAATTTGGTCCCAAGTGGGAGGGGGCACGCGGCCTGCCCTGGCCGCCCCTCTCTCTCTCCACCAGGGCCCATGTGGCCCATTAGTTCCCCCAGGGGGTTCCGGTAACCCCTCCGGCACTCTGGTTTTATTCGAAACTTTTCCGAAACACTTCCGGTGTCCGAATTTAGCTTTCCAATATATAAATCTTTATGTCTTGACCATTTCGAGACTCCTCGTCACGTCCGTGATCTCATCCGGGACTCTGAACAAACTTTGGTCATCAAAACACATAACTCATAATACAAATTGTCATCGAACGTTAAGCATGTGGACCCTACGGGTTCGAGAACTATGTAGACATGACCGAGACACATCTCCGTTCAATAACCAATAGCGGAACCTGGATGCTCATATTGGCTCCTACATATTCTGCGAAGATCTTTATCGGTCAAACCGCATAACAACATATGTTGTTCCCTTTGTCATTGGTATGTTACTTGCCCGAGATTCGATCGTCGGTATCATCATACCTAGTTCAATGTCGTTACCAGCAAGTCTCTTTACTAGTTCTGTAATGCTTCATCCTACAACTAACTCATTAGTCACATTGCTTGCAAGGCTTATAGTGATGATCATTAACAAGAGGGCCCAGAGATACCTCTCCGATACATGGAGTGACAAATCCTAATCTCGATCTATGCCAACCCAACAAACACCTTCGGAGGCACCTATAGAGCATCTTTATAATCACCCATTTACGTTTTGACGTTTGATAGAACACAAGGTGTTCCTCTGGTATTCAGGAGTTGCATAATCTCATAGTCTGAGGAACATGTATAAGTCATGAAGAAAGCAGTAGCAATGAAACTGTAACGATCATAATGCTAAGATAACGGATGGGTCTTGTCCATCACATCATTCTCCTAATGATGTGATCCCGTTCATCAAATGACAACACATGTCTATGGATAGGAAACATAACCATCTTTGATTAACGAGCTAGTCTAGTAGAGGCATACTAGAGACACTATGTTTAGTCTATGTATTCACACATGTACTAAGTTTCCGGTTAATACAATTCTATCATGAATAATAAACATATATCATGATATAAGGAAATAAATAATAACTTTATTATTGCCTCTAGGGAATATTTTCTTCACCTCCCGTGTCATGGTTTGAGTAATATTGCTTTCAACATTAATAGGCGTACATGAGATATAGTGTTTAATTCTTTGCCCATTGAGCACCTTCGGGTTTGTATCTTTGGCATTATTTATTTTAATAGAACTCCCTGGTTGACCTCGCCTCGGCCATTATCGACCGCCACTATATGAAGATGAATGATGAGAGCAAGAAGGAAGAGAACGCCTGGCACAGTGCCTGGCATCAGAGACTAGATGAAGAACATGTCAAGTACGTGGCGAAGGACGCGTACACAAGCTACAAGATGTACAGATGCATCGTTGACATGAGGAAGTGTCTTCGTCCTACCCTAGATGAGGGATCGAGCCACGGAGCAGTGGCGGGAGCGTCACAAGAAGTAGATGACTAGACGATCGTTTCTCCTAGTTTAGAATGTGCGCAATTGTTTATTGAGGTGTGTGCGAATGATCTGTATAGTCACTTATGTAATTGGATGTTTATTTCAGTTATATATATGTTGTTCTTCTGTAGACAGAGCAAATCACACGACTTATTAGCAACAATCGTCTATGTTATTATTTGTCTTCACACATAGTTCGGATTACGGAGCTGTTTGTCGCCTATCACACACATCTTGTTTAGTTGAACTATTTCCGTTGTCTTGGATCATCGCAAACAGTTCATCCAAGTGAATTGTATGCCGTCCATCGCACACACCTTGATCTAGCTGACCGTTTCTATTGTGTTTCCTAGTCACACACGGTTCATCCTAGTGAACTATATGCCGTGTATCCCATATACCCTCATCTGGCTGACCGTTTTCTGTTGTTCTTGATCATCGCAAACAGTTTGTATGGATTAACTGTATGCCACGCATCGCACACGCAGCTCTGATTTGAATCGTGTTTGATGTATGCGCCATCACAAACAATTCATCTCATTTTTGACGGTTTTCTTACACCACCGTTTGCGAGTAATGCATCACACACAGCTTTGTCAAAGGGTCTTTGATTGGTGTCGCATTAGCAGCATCCTACAGTAGTGGAAGGCTGCTCACACTCGCCATAAGAACATGATGAGGGCCCTTGGTCAGGATATCACTAGTGGCTCTGAGGAGCGGGTCAAGGATGAAGAGAATTGGATCTCGCAGCATTGCAGGTGGTTACACTCAGAGGCGGAGCATCAGGCAGCTGCACTAGAGGAGTTAGAGGAGCATGAGGACTCAAATGAGCATGAGGAGTTCTGATGATCTGGAGCATCATGACACTACAAGAATGTTGTTGATCCATGATGACCCCAAACCTTCACAGATCGCTGCAAAACTATCACAAAGGCCCATCGATGACGTTTTTCAAAACCATCATGTATTCCCTGTAATAGATTAGTCTTCATGACGGAAGACTGAAATCTTCACAAATGATGCTAACCCATGGCCATCATGGATCAGCGCTGAGCCCATCCAGTTCGTGTCGGGCCTGGGCCCTGCCCGAGCTTCTGTGACAGACTCAACCCGTCATAGAATTTCATGACGAGGTATGTGCATGGACATGACAGCCTACAAGGCCCATGTAGTGACCGGCCCAATTATACCTTTGGCTTCCTACTTTCAGCCCAATCCAGTTTGTTAACTTATTTCTTTCAGTCCAGTTTGTTAGCCCATTTCTAAAGGTTTAGCCCATTACATGTTTCCTTCCATCCAGCCCATTAGCAGCTTCATCTTAGTCGGCCCATTATGTTTTTTCAACTAGTACGCAATTGTTGGGCCTGATTACTTCAATCTTTATTTGCTAGTTAATTTCAGCCCACCTGTAGTGCATCACCCAACCCAAAGCTTCAGCTAATTGAGCCCATCTTTCTAAAAAACTAATTGAGCCCATTATTTTAAACATAGTACACAAATTTAGGTCTGCTTATTTCAGTATGACTTCAGCCCAGTTTGGCCACTAATTTCAGCCCAGTACTAGTCCATCATCAACAAAGCTCAAAACAGTTAAATATTGCTTCTAAACCATCCCACTATTATCTAGTATCAACAGCAATATAGGTTCTGATCCAACAATAGATCACAATACATATAAATTAAAGTTTCAACACTAGAGACACATGTTCTGATCCAACATAAATATGAAATTACAATCACTCCAGTGCCACAAACTACCTATGGCAAAATGCACGCATTCATGTCCATGAACAAAATGCATGCAGTTTGTAGCAGCAAAAGCATTGCCAGATAGATTCCAACAAAAGAATGGCACTAGCAAAATATCACATATTGCCATCCCCTTACAACAATATTGTGTTTCAACGATGACGCTTTACCCTGTAGATGACCTCGATCATCTCTGGCTTAGCAAAAGGTCAAGTTTAGCGTCCATCTTGGCCTGTTTTTTCCTGTACTCCTCTTCTTGTCTGGCCCTTGCTTCTTTTGATTCCTCTACCTTCTTAGTCAAGGTGTTGACAATCTCCCGAAGCTCTGCACTACCTTTCTTCTCCGCTGCCAGTTGTGCTTCAAGGTTGGTGCCACTAGTTCTCTCATGCACATGCTGGATCCCCACATGCTGAAGAAACTTAGGCTTCTTGGTGTGCTGAGTGCGCACGTCAGATACAACCTTAGTCGCGGAGATAGGTTGTTGTCCATCTTTGGTAGGTTGAGAGACCTTCTCTTCCATTTGAGTCTAGCAATGCAAGCAACAAGCAAACATGGTTATGAGGTTATGAGACAGCTTTGCCACAAGACATAAAAACAAATGGGGGAAAAAATCTAATATAAGCACTATGCACCGCTGTTTTACCGTGCGGTGGCTCGCACAGGCCCACGTGCTACATCACACGAAGAGGAGAATAGCCAAACATTTTTTTCTTGTCGCTGAAGTATAACTGCACATGAATTTATTGTTTGCATTGTTGCGCCTACACTTCCGAGTTGCTGACCCCAAAGGGTATTCTACAATGCTGCTACAGTGAATACATGCATTGTTGTCCTACCATGCTCTGTTGCAACATGTGTTGTGTAGAGTGCTTTTTTCAACAGGCACACTTCCTATTAACAACTTGTAATCTGGGGATTACTTAATGTGGGAACAAGCACTTGGAAGAGACAAACTAAGCATTATTCAACTTGGCAACTAAGTATACCTAATCTGGCAACTAACGATGGTAAACCTTTTAGTAAATAGGTACTTTGTATTTCTGGCAACTAGTTATGTTCAAACCTGGTAAGTGAGTACTTATAATCTGACAACTAAAACTAACTAGTAAAAGGTACGTGCCATGCATGTGTAGATTAAGGATTGTTTCCAAATGTTGTATGTTGAGAGGGATTGAAGGCATTTTTAATCACTACATAATCAGGTTGTTAGTATTTATTAACTTCTTTTTAAGTAAAGTCCATACACATACATGCATAAAATGATTAGTCTATCTGATCATTTAGATATTTGCATAAAATATTATTGGTGAGAACAATGGAAAAGTTGGGCCATTATATTTGTAAAACGAATTCATAAGTGGAAGTGGAAAAATGGAGAGGCCGAGGGTCTTTTTTTACAAAAAAAGTAGCAAAGCATCCTTCGGGCTCTCAAGCACCAGTAATAATAAAGAGAATCATGCATGCATATTGGGGTGTTCTTTAGCATAGTAAAAGGTTTCAAAAAAGGATACCAAGATTTGCATGTCGTAAAAATAACAAGCAACGGGGGTAAAAGAAAGGTAATTCAAATCGATAGAAACACGGCAGCAGAGTTCTTATTTTTGCATAGGCCAGATTCATTAGAATTCTTTGATACTGGTATACTATCCCTGCAAATTTAAAGCAATCCCTACGTGTTGGGTTGTTAGAATACACTTATCCAATGGTCTATACATGGCCCAGTAATCCTCTATTTACAGCAACTGAATTTGAGCCATTCGATTACAAAGATCCAGTGGTCTATATAACTTGATACTGGTATACTATATAGGAGTACAGATTATGTTTAAATCTGGTATGGTTAGCACACTTCAAACCCTGACTATTGTTCTACTGGATCTCTTGAAAGAAAAGTAAGCATTCTGGTATGGTTAGCACACTTCAAACCCTGACTTACAATTGCAGATTGTACGGTGTCTGTGTACCCTTTCTTCTTGTTGCTGTAGTGGCACTCCTTGAACAAATCCAATACATTGGGTTCTTCATCTTTGTATTTTTCTCCCTGAAAACAAAATACATGCAACAAGCTTAATTTTATATTTACCGCCACTTCAGATTCAGTGACCATGAATAAAGAACATATACAATACAAAAGTGAACTTTACTTTATCCATTTGTTCAGGATAAGATACCATTGATTAGATAAAGCATTTATTGGCTGAAGCCAAGGAAACAATATATACAATAACTATGTAGAAGCAAGATTTGACAGGTGGAGAATCTACAACCATAGTTCTGACTTACCAAATTATCACAATGCATAGGTGTGACGCCCGGCTAATTAAACCACAGTGAACCTCTACTAATGATGCCACGTCACCTCGATTACTGTTGCTAATCGCACGTTAGTTTGAAACTGATACAAATTTGAATTCAAAAAAAATGGCAACCAACAAAAGTTTTCAAAAAATAAAACTAAAATGTTCACGCTATTTTATAAATTCCCTTGATTATTGCCATGATGGTACCAACTTCACTTGACTTACAGATAAATCCCTAGGAAATTAATAAGTGGTCCAACAACAAATAAATTAGCCATTTCAAAATAAATGAATGTTTATGTATTTACAAACCACTTGAAATCGTGTGTGCTAGCTCAAAACATTGCCTACTATTTATGTGACAAGTTTTGTATTCAACAAAACTTATTTGGATTAAATTAAAATACAAAACGGTGGAGAAAATACAAAACAAAAAATTAGAAGAAGGAACAGAGTCTAAGTGCACACTGTGCACTAGAGGCCCAGTGCTATAGTGCACGGCCCAGCCGACCACAGGCCTTTCCTCTTCTCCTATACAGAAGAGAAGGCAGAGGCCATGGCGTGGCGGCCATCCCACGGTGCCATGGCCGGATGGCCACCACGTCGACTCCCCACGGCCTATAAGAGCATCCCCTGAAAACCCTAGCCAGCTCTCGACCGATCCCCTCACTTTCCCCATCGAATCGCCTCCTCCTCGGCTCGGAATCGAGCCCGGAACCTCGCGTGGTGACTGTACACCTCGTCGCCGTTGCCGCGGACAACGTGCTCTCCGGCGATTGTGGATCCGTCCAGGAGGAACCGCCACCTCGACTTCGTCTTCCCCGAGCAACAACTGGAGCTGGGACGTCCCGTACATTCGCCCTCGACATCGTCACCTCCACGTACATCGTCGTCGTCCGCCGTTGTTTGCCGCTACTCTGTTCCGTCCCCAGCCACCCCGACCACGTCCCCGAGCTCACTGTGAGCTCCTCTGCCCGCTCCCCCTGCTCGCCCCCTCGATCCGTCGCCGTTTAGCCACCCCGCAATTCGGCCGCCATGTATGGAGCTTGCGCCCCGCCACGCCCCTGGCCGCCACCAGCTGCGCGTCAGCCGTCCCCTGGCCGCGTCCGGCCACGCATGCGTGCGCCCGCTGCGCCCTGGACGTGCGCCTGCACCGCCCACTGCTCCGGCGCTTGCCCTGCTGCTGCTTCTCCTTGCAGTGCCGTTGCTGTTGCTGCTCGGCTACTGCCGCTGCTGCTTCCTGCTGTGCTGCCCTGCTACTCTAACTCTATGCGCTGCTGCTACTTACTGCTGCTTAGCCTCGGCTACTTACTGTTCGCTGATGCTGCTCTGCTCCGACCACTACTACGGCTGGGCATGGCCATGGCCATGAGCTAGGTGTGTGTGTTGTGTGTGTGCGCGCATGGCCGGCTGACTCTCTGGATGAGGCCGGCCCTGTTTAGTTTAGTTAGCTGATTAGTAGTACTAGTTAGGATAAATAATGGTTAGGTGTAGTTCCTATGACATGTGGACCCTGTAAATTAAAGTAACAAATTAAATTAAAAAGTGCCCAACTCTATGACACACGGGACCCACTTATACTATTCCTATGTTGACCAGTCAAATGTCGACTGGGTCAACCCAACCCCCTGGACCCACATGTCAGCCCCTCTGGTACACTTCTGTGTACCCAGAGCTGGGTGCACCTAGTATTTCGCATTTATTTTCGAATTAATAATAATTCAGGAAAACTTTAAAACTTTGAAAATTCATAGAAATTAGATCGAAGCTCGGATGAAAAAACTTTGTACATGAAAGTTGCTCAGAACGACGAGGCGAATCCGAATACGCAGCCCGTTTGTCCGCAATACGTCCCTAGCATAGTGAACCTGCAACATTCACCTCCGGTTCATCTGTCCGAAAACGTGAAACACCGGGGATACTTTTCCGAATGTTTCCCCCCTTCACTTGTATCACCTCCTACTGCGTTAGGTCACGTCTAGCACCGCGTATTACCATGCTACGCTTTGTGATACTTTGATTACTCTGTTATTTATTGTGTTCCCCCTCCGTTACTTCTTTCCGGTAGACCCCGAGGCTGCCGATGACCCCAGTTCGACTACGGTGTTGACGACCCCTCCTTGCCAGAGCAACTAGGCAAGCCCCCCCCTTGATCACCAGATATCGCCTATTCTTCTCTATACTGCTTGCATTAGAGTAGTGTAGCATGTTACTGTTCGGTTACTCCTATTCTGTTGCATAGCCTGTCATTGTTGCTACAGTCATTGATACCTTACCCGCAATCCTAAATGCTTAGTATAGGATGCTAGTTTATCATCATTGGCCCTACATTTTTGTCTGTCTGCCTTGCTATACTATTGGGTCGTGATCACTCGGGAGGTGATCACGGGTATATACTATACACATATACTATGCAGATGATGACTAAAGTCGGGTCAGCTCGTTGAGTACCCGCAAGTGATTCCGATGTGGGGGCTGGAAGGACAGGTGGCTCCATCCCGGTAGAGGTGGGCCTGGGTTCTCGACGGCCCCCGACTGTTACTTTGTGGCGGAGCGACATGGCAGGTTGAGACCACCTAGGCGAGAGGTGGGCCTGGCCCTGGTCGGCGTCCGCGGTTACTTCTTAATAACACACTTAACGAGATCTTGATATTTGATCTGAGTCTGGCCACTGGCCTATACGCACTAACCAACTACGCGGGAACAGTTATGGCACTCGACATCGTGGTATCAGCCGAAGCCTTCGTGACGACAGCGACTGAGCGGCGCGCGCCGGATTGGAACGTAAGCCTGCTCTTGTATTACGGGGACTAGTTCTGTTTCCGGCTGCGTTCGCAACGTGCAGGTGTGCAATGGGCGATGGGCCCAGACCCCTGCGCGCATAGGATTTAGACCGGCGTGCTGACCTCTCTGTTGTGCCTAGGTGGGGCTGCGACGTGTTGATCTTCC
>NW_021272930.1:0-973 GCF_002162155.2 Triticum dicoccoides
GTATGAAGTTAAGACTTAAAGCTCGACCATGGCAGAATAGAGAGAAAGGAACGAAGGTCGTCCCCTATGCTTAAGACATAGGCTCTACAGTATGCTATGCTGTGTACCGCACCTGAAGTGTGCTTTACCATGAGTCAGTCAAGGGGTACAAGAGTGATCCAAGAATGGATCACAGGACAGCGGTCAAAGTTATCCTTAGTAACTAGTGGACTAAGGAATTTTCTCAATTATGGAGGTGGTAAAAGAGTTCGTCGTAAAGGGTTACGTCGATGCAAGCTTAACACCTATCCGGATAGCTCTGAGTAGAGATACCGGATACGTATAATGGAGCAACAATTTAGAATAGCTCCAAGTAGAACAGTTATTTGGAATAGCTCCAAATAGAACGTGGTAGCTGCATCTAGGAGATGACATAGAGATTTATAAAGCACACACGGATCTGAAAGGTTCAGACCCGTTGACTATAACCTCTCTCACAAGCATAACATGATCAAACCCAGAATTCATCGAGTGTTAATCACATGGTAAATGTGAACTAGATTATTGACTCTAGTAAACTCTTTGGGTGTTAGTCACATGGGGATGTGACCTTGAGTGTTAGTCACATATCGATGTGAACTAGATTATTGACTCTAGTGCAAGTGGGAGACTGTTGGAAATATGCCCTAGAGGCAATAATAAATTGATTATTATTATATTTCCTTGTTCATGATAATCGTTTATTATCCATGCTAGAATTGTATTGATAGGAAACTCAGATACATGTGTGGATACATAGACAACACCATGTCCCTAGTAAGCCTCTAGTTGACTAGCTCGTTGATCAATAGATGGTTATGGTTTCCTGACCATGGACATTGGATGTCGTTGATAACGGGATCACATCATTAGGAGAATGATGTGATGGACAAGACCCAATCCTAAGCCTAGCACAAGATCATGTAGTTCGTATGCTAAAGCTTTTCTAATGTCA
>NW_021272931.1:0-1819 GCF_002162155.2 Triticum dicoccoides
CTTTGTTATTATAGTTGGATCTTATGATGTTTCTCCCCCTCTACTCTCTTGTGATGAATTGAGTTTCCCTCTTGAAGTTATCTTATCGGATTGAGTCTTTGACTTGAGAACACTTGATGTATGTCTTGCCGTGTTTATCTGTGGTGACAATGGGATATCACGTGCCACTTGATGTATTTTTGGTGACCAACTTGCATGTTCCTCCCATGAACCTATGCATAGGGGTTGGCACACGTTTTCTTGACTCTTCGGTAGAAACTTTGGGGCACTCTTTGAAGTACTTTGTGTTGGTTGGATGAATTTGAGATTGTGTGACGCATATCATATAATCATGCCCACGGATACTGGAGGTGACAATGGAGTATCTAGGTGACATTAGGGTTTTGGTTGATTTGTGTCTTAAGGTGTTATTCTAGTACGAACTCTTTAATAGATCGATCTGAATGAATAACTTTGAGGTGGTTTCGTACCGTACCATAATATCTACGTTTGTTCTCCGCTATTAGTGGCTTTGGAGTGACTCTTTGTTGCATGTTTAGGGATTGTTATATGATCTATCTATGTTATTATTGTTGAGAGAACTTGCGCTAGTGAAAGTATGAACCCTAGGCCTTGTTTCCTATCATTGCAATACCCTTTACGCTCACTTTTACCATTAGTTAGCTTGCTGTTTTTATTATTTCAGATTACAAAAACCTACATCTACTATCTATATTGCACTTGTATCACCATCTCTTTGCCGAACTAGTGCACCTATACAATTTACCATTGTATTGGGTGTGTTGGGGACACAAGAGACTCTTTGTTATTTGGTTGCAGGGTTGCTTGAGAGAGACCATCTTCATCCTAGGCCTCCCACGGATTGATAAACCTTAGGTCATCCACTTGAGGGAAATTTTCTACTCTCCTACAAACCTGTGCACTTGCAGGCCCAACAACGTCTACAAGAAGAAGGTTGTGTAGTAGACATCAAGCTAATTTCTGGTGCCGTTGCCGGGGAGGTGAGTGCTTGAAGGTATATCTTTAGATCTTGCAATCGAATCTTTTTGTTTCTTGTTTTATCACTAGTTTATTTTATAAAAGAAAACTACAAAAAATGGAGTTAAGTTTGTCTCGTACGCTTCGTCTTTTTAGTATCTTTCGTGAGTATGATGGAAATGAAAATTGTGCTCAAGTGTTAGAAGAAGAATGCATTAAAATGCTTGACACTAAATCTTTGAATGATGAGCATGATTGCAATGTTGTTAGTATGAACTCCTTGAATATCCATAGTACTAATGATGATTGCACTAGTCATGATGAAAATATCTCTTATGAGCATGTCAACTTTTGTGGAGTGCATGTTTGCATGAACACACCGAATAGAGAAGATATATATTGCAAGAGGCATAAGCATTTAGAAACTAAATGATTGCAAGAAAGGCTTAATGTTAGTGCTAAAATTTAAGATACCTTTACCATTGTGAACTTTGCAATGAAAGTGGTCATTTAAATCTCCGATGCAAATTGTTTCACGATCGAATCGTGTCCAAAAATTGTGATGATTTGATCTCCCTTGCTCATTACAATGAACTTATTTTGCTTTTGGGTTATGAAGAATTGAAACATGCAACTAAGCTTATTCCAAAATTTAACCTTGAGCATTTCCTTGATATTAATCTAGAGAAGATTTATATGTATTGTCGGTGAATTGCATTGAAAATCCTTATATTGCCAATTACCTAAAGAAAAGAAAGCAAATAGAAGATGAAGAGAATACTAATTAAAGGGAAGAGACTTCCCAACCTCCTCCTATTATTTCTTATGATGATTCAGGTAA
>NW_021272931.1:2053-3124 GCF_002162155.2 Triticum dicoccoides
AGCAAAGGTAAAAAGGTATCCCTCCCAAATGATGTTGCTCCTACTACTCATTGTGATGATGATATTTGCTTTACTATTGGTGCTATCCATATTTTTAATGATGAGAGTGATTATGCGTATGATATGAAAGGGCCCAAGCTTGGGGAAGCTATGTTTGGTGAGAATGACATATTTGAGAATATATTTGCTGAAATTAATGATTGTCCCAAGCTTGGGGATGCTATGTTTAATGAAGATGATATTCTTAGCATGGCAAGTTTTGATATGCAAAGTTGTTATGATGATAGCATGCCTCCTACTTATGATGATTATATTGATGAAAGTGGGTTTGGAAGAGTGTCAACTTTAGGAAGTAGTGATCCCACTATTTTGGAGGATGTTGAATTTTATTGTGATGAATATGAAAGTGGATTTGGAAGAGTGTCAACTTTATTTAGTGATTCCACTATCTTGGGAGAGGCTTCAATCGATTATGATGAGAACGAAGTTGCTAGTTATGATGATTATTGTGATGAAACTTATGCTATAAAAATTAGTGATGATTATATTTACAAATCTTGTCATGATTATGATTACCCTTTTTCTGAACATTACTCTTTTAATGTGGAAACAATTTTTAGTGTTCAAGTCTTTTATGATACTCTCACTATTCCGTATGAGAAGAATTTTGCTTATGTGGAGAGTAGTAAATTTTCTATGCTTATAGATCATGAATATATTTCTTTAGGTGCTGGTTATATTGTTGAATTCATTCATGAAGCTACTGAAAATTATTATGAGAGAGGAACATATGCTTATAGGAATTGCAATAATATCAAGTTTCCTCTCTATTTGCTTAAAGTTTTGAAGTTATGCTTGTTTTGCCTTCTTATACTAGTTGATTATTGTTCCCATAAATTGTTTTCTCACAAAATCCCTATGCATAGGAAGTGGGTTAGTCTTAAATGTGCTCGTCATATGCTTCATGATGCTCCCGTTATGTTTCAATTCTTATCTTTTATGTGAGCATCATTGCCATCATCATGCCTAGCTAAAAAGGCATTAAAGAAAAGCTCTTGTTGGGAGACAACC
>NW_021272931.1:4234-9504 GCF_002162155.2 Triticum dicoccoides
TATTTGCTTGATGTTACTTAGAATAATATTTTGCATCTTTAGTTTCAATAAAAAGTCAAGGATAGCATTTGCCATGCTTATTTTGCTAGTATACATGTTGCTGTTTGAAAACAGAAAGTTTACCGCTGTTGCAAAAATTCGCTAGAAAAGTAAGAGTATGGTATAATGTTGAAACTTTTTGCATATTGAGCTATGATAAATTTACTACAGTGGGAATTTTATTTCATAATTTTTGGAGTTAGGGAAGTATGATGAATCTTGCATTCTTTACAGACTTTACTGTTTTGACAGATTGCTGTTATGTTTGCATTGTTTGCATGTGTTTGCTTGTTTAATGATTCTATTTGAGGATAGGAGTATTAAATATGCAGAGGCATTTAGTATACAATGTTGGATAATAATTTTAGTGATTTGTTACAGTAGAAAATGATAAAATTTTGCATTGGTTTATACTAACCTATCTCACGAGTTCTTGTTGAGTTTGTTGTGGATGAAGCTTTTGATAAAAAGAGAAACCATGATATGAGAGGAATTAAGGAGACACAAAAGTTCAAGCTTGGGGATGCCCAAGGCACCCCAAGATAATATTTCAAGAAGTCTCAAGCATCTAAACTTGCGGATGCCCCGGTAGGCATCCCACCTTTCTTCTTCAACAACTATCGGTTAGTATCGGTTGAGCCTAAGTTTTTGCTTCTTCACATGAGTTGTGCTATCCTTGCAATGTCATTTTGTTTTGCTTTGCTTGCTGTTTGAATAAAATACCAAGATCTGAAATTCTTTATTGAGAGAGAGTCTTCACATAGTTACATAATTATTTAGCTACTCATTGATCTTCACTTATATCTTTTTGGAGTAGTTTGTCATTTACTCGTGTGCTTCACTTATATCCTATGAGTAAATGGTTGAATGAGTTGATTTTCATAAATCTGAAATTATATATGCCTCATTTGCTTATCCCATGGGGAGTAATGACTTCACGTCTAAGAAGTAGAGGTTGTAAATTTATTGAAGGTTAGCAAGCATTGTATTGGTCATTTGAACAATTCATGAAAGAATATTGAAGGAAGAGAGATTTCACATATAAATATACTATCGTAGACTTCTTTTATAATTGGGAGCACTCATTACGTATGACATGCTAAAGAGTTGATGTTGGACAAGGAAGACAACGTAATGGGTTATGTTTTCCGACATCTCAGTTAAAGTATATTGTCATGGATCATTCAAACATGTTGAGCTTACCTTTCCCCCTCATGCTAGCCAAAATTCCTTGCACCAAGTAGAGATACTACTTGTGCTTCCAAATATCCTTAAACCCAGTTTTTCCATGAGAGTCCACCATACCTACCTATGGATTGAGTAAGATCCTTCAAGTAAGTTGTCATCGGTGCAAGCAATAAAAATTGCTCTCTAAATATGTATGATCTTTTGGTGTGAAGAAAATAGCTTTATACGATCTCTTGTTATGGAAGCAATAAAAGCGACGGACTGCATAATAAAGGTCCATATACAAGTGGCAATATAAAGTGACGTTCATTCGCATTAAGATTTTGTGCATCCAACCCTAAAAGCGCATGACAACCTCTGCTTCCCTCTGCGAAGGGCCTATCTTTTACTTTATGTCTTTTACTTTTATGCAAGAGTCAAGGTGATCTTCACCTTTCCCTTTTTCATTTTAACCAATGATAGCAGATTCTTGTCACAGTGAACACATGCATTGTAACCATGTACCGTTCACCCAGACATAGTGCCCAAAGCCGGATAATCATGGATGTGCCAAATTACAATAGCATGCATAAAGAAATCTGCTAGTGGGCTGCTATATAGCTCTTGAGTGAGAACACCACTCCATAGCTGTTGAAGTTCCTCCATAAGAGGCTCCATGAATAAATCAAAATCCTTTCCATGACTTTTTGGACCTGGGATGATCAAGGCCATCATGTAGTTTGATTCTTTGGTGCAGACATTTGGAGGCATGTTGTAAGGGGTAACAAGCACTGACCACATGCTACATGTGGCGCTCTGGTGGCCAAATGGGTTAAATCCATCTATAGCTAAGCCAAGTCTAATGTTTCTTGGGTCAGCAGCAAACTTTTTGTGTTTCTGATTGAAGCTTTTCCGGTCTCTACCATGAGATGGATGGCTCATTACATTATGATATCTGTACTCCTGGTTCCTAGAATGCCATAGTACATCCTCTCGTATTTCAGCACCATGAAACAACCTCTGCAATGTTGGTATAATTGGAAAATGTCTAAGAACATTATGAGGGATCCTCTTCGCATCATTGCCATCTTTCCATCTTGATGATTTGCATTTTGGGCATTCACTTAAGTTGGCATAATCCCTCCAAAACAGAACACAATTATTCTTACAAACATGGATCATATCATATCCAATTTCAAATACATGAAGGAAATTCTTCATTTTTACTGTAGGCGTGTGGCAGCTCAGACGCATCTGGGAAAGATTTGTGGAAAGCAGCCAACATTGCATCAAATGATTCGTTGGTCATCTGCTCAGATGTCTTCACCTCAAGAAAGGCGACCATAGCTGAGAATACTGACAGCTTATTTCCTAGGGTGACATCCACGTTGCATTGTTCCAACATGCGGGCCCATCATTTTTCTTCTGTAGGTGAAAGTTCACGAAATGCACGAGCATTTCGTAGCATCATTTCAATGTTGGTCAAACTCACTAGCTCCGCCACCACCGCCTCCTCCTCCTCTTTCACCTGAGCATCAAGCAAATCAAGATGGTGATCTGCTGCTTCCACATAGTCAGTAGCATTGACGTTCATAGCTTCACCATGATGAACCCACCTAGTATATGTGACTAACATCCCATACAAGTGTAGATGATTTTGCACAGTTGACTGGGGTCATGTAACTGAATTCATACAATTGCTACAGGGGCAGAGCACATCTGATTTCGGACCACCGCACTCAGCTCTGATAAAGTTCATGAAGTTTTCAACCCCCTCGACATATTCAGTGGAGAATCTTTGAGCAGAAGTTATCCAAGTCCTTTCCATCTGTTAGACATACAAATTAGTTTTTCTACTAGATATTACAAGAAAAACATATATGCTTTTTTATGAAGTCCATGGAAAAAATACCTAGGTCGATGTCTAAAGATATGACAAGATATTTGGACAAGCAGATCAAAGTAACGAATTATATGTAAAGCTAATTCAACAAACAAATTTGAGAGCTAAATTATGGCAGGTTGTTTCAGCAGTCAATGAGGCCGAGCACACAGCCATCGAAGGCCATCTCAGCAACAAAGATCGAGTATAAAATGGTGTAGAATTGTTTCACCTAACAGATTGACTACTAGACCATGACAATCTACGTCACAATAAATATATGGCAGGATATTTTAGCAACTAATCAGGCATGGCATGCCATCTCAGCTAAGAAGATTGAGTGCAGAACAGGGCAATGAAGCTTCTTAAGCAGAGCACATTGAATGTAAACTATTTCGGCACATAGTGTGATTAACAACATCGATCAGCTAACATTCCGCGCTACTCCGACATGCACAGGGCCTCAGTCTAGAATACGCATACCATGGGAGAAGCTGACCGCCGTGCGTCTCCACAAGAACGTCGCCAGTGGTGGCGGCGCTGCTAGAGGATGACAGTCTACGAGACCGTACTATGGGAGCGAGAGGATCGCCGTGCGTCCCCTCGACGAACCGCAATGCCAACGTATCGGCGTGGTGGGGAGGGCAGCTTTGGCGGAGCGAATGGAGTGGAGGGGGCCGGGGGGAGGGTTTTGGGGAATATTATTGGCTAGTTGGCCGAAGGGCGATTGAATTTGGGATTTGGGGGGATTTTTTTGGGGAATTCCCGCGCGGTGGGCGGGGGAGTTTGGCGCATGGTCGATTTCTCCAAGTGCGGTCCCACGTGTCAGTGAAGAGGCAAGCGAAAGCGCATTCTGTTTGCATGAGTCGTGTGCAGGACCGACCGTGTGAGGGGTGCAATGTGACCGCGACAGGCGTGCTATGAGTGTATCGCATTTTTTCCTTTTAAACTTGGTGCTTCGCGTGATCCATCGATACTACTACTAGTAATCCGGTAATCCCGACTAAAACGGCGCGGCCGAGTCTTTTCCCGCGCGATATGCTGGGAGGTTGGCTAAGTTGGTTTTTTTAGGACGAGTAATGATACACCTACGTAATCCTAGTTACGTAATTAACGTAATGTGAAATGTGTGGGCTGTTTATTTGAGATTGGGGGAGGGAGGGGCCCACCACCATCAAAATCAGGGGTGAGAGAGAGGGGCAATTTACGTTAACCCATCTGTAGGTTCCCGTAGATGTAGAAAAATGTGAAATGCGTGAATGTGTAGTGGGCGTACTATTGGAGTGCCTAATATAAATTGTAATGTAGACCCTATGTGTTTATTTACTTCACATGATAGCTTTGTCTCGGGTCAAACCTTCTAAGTTTATACACACAAAAACGAATCATCATTCCATATATTTTCATACTCCTACAATATATCTTACTATTATTGTGAAAGTTCATATACACCAGACGACACTTGCACTCATAGGATGGAAAGAATCCCAAAGAAACATGAACAAAGATGGAATAGTTTGATGGTTGAGACGTCTAGGAGGAAGGGTTCCCCTTAATTTTAACTCCCTACATGTATACCTCACATGCTTGGGAAGCTGTCTTCATGGGATCCTATGAGCATTAAGAGCATCCCTAACCGATCCCATATAAGTTAGAGGAGGAAACAACCAAGTATCTTTAACTCCTTATAATTTAAGGAGTTAAAAGGTTGACCGTTCCTAGCCTGTTCTTTGTATTTAACTCCCTATAATGTGTTTTTCCCAATTCTTCTAGCCTTATCACATAGTGCATTTCAAATCATTGCACAATATTTCGTCAATCGTTCAAATCAAATTTAATGTACACAACAAATCAAACAGGAACATGCATATAGTGGCACAGATTGAGCAATTCAAATTAAAACATGCATAGAGTTCATCCAAAAGGTGTCACATCGATCAAGTTTGATCCAAAATCCCACAAATAGCGTGTATTATGTCGTGTATCGAGCCCAATTAAAGGCTTGCAACACGAACTCAAGTACCATCACCATCAAAGAAATAAGGACCACCTCCAAGGCCTCCACCATCCTGACCTCAAAATCCACAACCATGCTAGCGCCACCACCACCATCACCTCCAAGTCCATCACCATCCGCATGGCTGCCACCACCACAATCCACACGGCCACCACCACCACCATT
>NW_021272932.1:0-7685 GCF_002162155.2 Triticum dicoccoides
CTTTGTTATTATAGTTGGATCTTATGATGTTTCTCCCCCTCTACTCTCTTGTGATGAATTGAGTTTCCCTCTTGAAGTTATCTTATCGGATTGAGTCTTTGACTTGAGAACACTTGATGTATGTCTTGCCGTGTTTATCTGTGGTGACAATGGGATATCACGTGCCACTTGATGTATTTTTGGTGACCAACTTGCATGTTCCTCCCATGAACCTATGCATAGGGGTTGGCACACGTTTTCTTGACTCTTCGGTAGAAACTTTGGGGCACTCTTTGAAGTACTTTGTGTTGGTTGGATGAATTTGAGATTGTGTGACGCATATCATATAATCATGCCCACGGATACTGGAGGTGACAATGGAGTATCTAGGTGACATTAGGGTTTTGGTTGATTTGTGTCTTAAGGTGTTATTCTAGTACGAACTCTTTAATAGATCGATCTGAATGAATAACTTTGAGGTGGTTTCGTACCGTACCATAATATCTACGTTTGTTCTCCGCTATTAGTGGCTTTGGAGTGACTCTTTGTTGCATGTTTAGGGATTGTTATATAATCTATCTATGTTATTATTGTTGAGAGAACTTGCACTAGTGAAAGTATGAACCCTAGGCCTTGTTTCCTATCATTGCAATACCCTTTACGCTCACTTTTACCATTAGTTAGCTTGCTGTTTTTATTATTTCAGATTACAAAAACCTACATCTACTATCTATATTGCACTTGTATCACCATCTCTTTGCCGAACTAGTGCACCTATACAATTTACCATTGTATTGGGTGTGTTGGGGACACAAGAGACTCTTTGTTATTTGGTTGCAGGGTTGCTTGAGAGAGACCATCTTCATCCTAGGCCTCCCACGGATTGATAAACCTTAGGTCATCCACTTGAGGGAAATTTGCTACTCTCCTACAAACCTGTGCACTTGCAGGCCCAACAACATCTACAAGAAGAAGGTTGTGTAGTAGACATCAAGCTAATTTCTGGCGCCGTTGCCGGGGAGGTGAGTGCTTGAAGGTATATCTTTAGATCTTGCAATCGAATCTTTTTGTTTCTTGTTTTATCACTAGTTTATTTTATAAAAGAAAACTACAAAAAATGGAGTTAAGTTTGTCTCGTACGCTTCGTCTTTTTAGTATCTTTCGTGAGTATGATGGAAATGAAAATTGTGCTCAAGTGTTAGAAGAAGAATGCATTAAAATGCTTGACACTAAATCTTTGAATGATGAGCATGATTGCAATGTTGTTAGTATGAACTCCTTGAATATCCATAGTACTAATGATGATTGCACTAGTCATGATGAAAATATCTCTTATGAGCATGTCAACTTTTGTGGAGTGCATGTTTGCATGAACACGCCGAATAGAGAAGATATATATTGCAAGAGGCATAAGCATTTAGAAACTAAATGATTGCAAGAAAGGCTTAATGTTAGTGCTAAAATTTAAGATACCTTTACCATTGTGAACTTTGCAATGAAAGTGGTCATTTAAATCTCCGATGCAAATTGTTTCACGATCGAATCGTGTCCAAAAATTGTGATGATTTGATCTCCCTTGCTCATTACAATGAACTTATTTTGCTTTTGGGTTATGAAGAATTGAAACATGCAACTAAGCTTATTCCAAAATTTAACCTTGAGCATTTCCTTGATATTAATCTAGAGAAGATTTATATGTATTGTCGGTGAATTGCATTGAAAATCCTTATATTGCCAATTACCTAAAGAAAAGAAAGCAAATAGAAGATGAAGAGAATACTAATTAAAGGGAAGAGACTTCCCAACCTCCTCCTATTATTTCTTATGATGATTCAGGTAACGAGGAGGAGCTTTCTATTCAACCAATCCCATCAATAAAGAAGGTTGAACCCACACATAATGTGAAGAAGAAAAGGAAGAGAAGGGAAGCAAAGGTAAAAAGGTATCCCTCCCAAATGATGTTGCTCCTACTACTCATTGTGATGATGATATTTGCTTTACTATTGGTGCTATCCATATTTTTAATGATGAGAGTGATTATGCGTATGATATGAAAGGGCCCAAGCTTGGGGAAGCTATGTTTGGTGAGAATGACATATTTGAGAATATATTTGCTGAAATTAATGATTGTCCCAAGCTTGGGGATGCTATGTTTAATGAAGATGATATTCTTAGCATGGCAAGTTTTGATATGCAAAGTTGTTATGATGATAGCATGCCTCCTACTTATGATGATTATATTGATGAAAGTGGGTTTGGAAGAGTGTCAACTTTAGGAAGTAGTGATCCCACTATTTTGGAGGATGTTGAATTTTATTGTGATGAATATGAAAGTGGATTTGGAAGAGTGTCAACTTTATTTAGTGATTCCACTATCTTGGGAGAGGCTTCAATCGATTATGATGAGAACGAAGTTGCTAGTTATGATGATTATTGTGATGAAACTTATGCTATAAAAATTAGTGATGATTATATTTACAAATCTTGTCATGATTATGATTACCCTTTTTCTGAACATTACTCTTTTAATGTGGAAACAATTTTTAGTGTTCAAGTCTTTTATGATACTCTCACTATTCCGTATGAGAAGAATTTTGCTTATGTGGAGAGTAGTAAATTTTCTATGCTTATAGATCATGAATATATTTCTTTAGGTGCTGGTTATATTGTTGAATTCATTCATGAAGCTACTGAAAATTATTATGAGAGAGGAACATATGCTTATAGGAATTGCAATAATATCAAGTTTCCTCTCTATTTGCTTAAAGTTTTGAAGTTATGCTTGTTTTGCCTTCTTATACTAGTTGATTATTGTTCCCATAAATTGTTTTCTCACAAAATCCCTATGCATAGGAAGTGGGTTAGTCTTAAATGTGCTCGTCATATGCTTCATGATGCTCCCGTTATGTTTCAATTCTTATCTTTTATGTGAGCATCATTGCCATCATCATGCCTAGCTAAAAAGGCATTAAAGAAAAGCTCTTGTTGGGAGACAACCAATATTCATCAGTACTTTTTTTGTGTGTCCACATGATTATGCTACTTTAGTAATCATGTTTTATAGCTTTTTTTTCAATAAAGTGCCAAGTAGAACCTTTGGGAAGATTTGGGTGAAGTTTATGTGATCTTGCTGTAGAAAACAGAAACTTTAGCCCTCACGAGAATAGCTGCCATTTTTACTGGAGAGCGCTTTTAGGTTGATTCTTTGTGAAGATGATTAATATACAAATTCCTCAGGTCCACAAATTTATTTCATAATTTTTGGGGTTCCAGAAGTATACGTTTGATACAGATTACTACAGACTGTTCTGTTTTTGACAGATTCTGTTTTCATTGTCTTGTTTGCTTATTTTGATGAATCTATGGCTAGTATGTAAGGGTATGAACCATAGAGAAGTTAGAATACAGTAGATATTACACCAATATGAATTTATAATGAGTTCATTACAGTACCTAAGTGGTGATTTATTTTCTTATACTAACGGAGCTTACGAGTTTTGTTTTGAGTTTTGTGTGGTTGAAGTTTTCAAGTTTTGGGTAAAAGATTCGATGGACTATGGAATAAGGAGTGGAAAGAGCCTAATCTTGGGTATGCCCAAGGAACCCCAAGGTAATATTCAAGGACAACCAAGAGCCTAAGCTTGGGGATGCCCCGGATGGCATCCCCTCTTTCGTCTTCGTTCATCGGTAACTTTACTTGGAGCTATATTTTTATTCGCCACATGGTATGTGTTTTGCTTGGAGCGTCATTTTATCCTGTTATTATTTGCTTGATGTTACTTAGAATAATATTTTGCATCTTTAGTTTCAATAAAAAGTCAAGGATAGCATTTGCCATGCTTATTTTGCTAGTATACATGTTGCTGTTTGAAAACAGAAAGTTTACCGCTGTTGCAAAAATTCGCTAGAAAAGTAAGAGTATGGTATAATGTTGAAACTTTTTGCATATTGAGCTATGATAAATTTACTACAGTGGGAATTTTATTTCATAATTTTTGGAGTTAGGGAAGTATGATGAATCTTGCATTCTTTACAGACTTTACTGTTTTGACAGATTGCTGTTATGTTTGCATTGTTTGCATGTGTTTGCTTGTTTAATGATTCTATTTGAGGATAGGAGTATTAAATATGCAGAGGCATTTAGTATACAATGTTGGATAATAATTTTAGTGATTTGTTACAGTAGAAAATGATAAAATTTTGCATTGGTTTATACTAACCTATCTCACGAGTTCTTGTTGAGTTTGTTGTGGATGAAGCTTTTGATAAAAAGAGAAACCATGATATGAGAGGAATTAAGGAGACACAAAAGTTCAAGCTTGGGGATGCCCAAGGCACCCCAAGATAATATTTCAAGAAGTCTCAAGCATCTAAACTTGCGGATGCCCCGGTAGGCATCCCACCTTTCTTCTTCAACAACTATCGGTTAGTATCGGTTGAGCCTAAGTTTTTGCTTCTTCACATGAGTTGTGCTATCCTTGCAATGTCATTTTGTTTTGCTTTGCTTGCTGTTTGAATAAAATACCAAGATCTGAAATTCTTTATTGAGAGAGAGTCTTCACATAGTTACATAATTATTTAGCTACTCATTGATCTTCACTTATATCTTTTTGGAGTAGTTTGTCATTTACTCGTGTGCTTCACTTATATCCTATGAGTAAATGGTTGAATGAGTTGATTTTCATAAATCTGAAATTATATATGCCTCATTTGCTTATCCCATGGGGAGTAATGACTTCACGTCTAAGAAGTAGAGGTTGTAAATTTATTGAAGGTTAGCAAGCATTGTATTGGTCATTTGAACAATTCATGAAAGAATATTGAAGGAAGAGAGATTTCACATATAAATATACTATCGTAGACTTCTTTTATAATTGGGAGCACTCATTACGTATGACATGCTAAAGAGTTGATGTTGGACAAGGAAGACAACGTAATGGGTTATGTTTTCCGACATCTCAGTTAAAGTATATTGTCATGGATCATTCAAACATGTTGAGCTTACCTTTCCCCCTCATGCTAGCCAAAATTCCTTGCACCAAGTAGAGATACTACTTGTGCTTCCAAATATCCTTAAACCCAGTTTTTCCATGAGAGTCCACCATACCTACCTATGGATTGAGTAAGATCCTTCAAGTAAGTTGTCATCGGTGCAAGCAATAAAAATTGCTCTCTAAATATGTATGATCTTTTGGTGTGAAGAAAATAGCTTTATACGATCTCTTGTTATGGAAGCAATAAAAGCGACGGACTGCATAATAAAGGTCCATATACAAGTGGCAATATAAAGTGACGTTCATTCGCATTAAGATTTTGTGCATCCAACCCTAAAAGCGCATGACAACCTCTGCTTCCCTCTGCGAAGGGCCTATCTTTTACTTTATGTCTTTTACTTTTATGCAAGAGTCAAGGTGATCTTCACCTTTCCCTTTTTCATTTTAACCAATGATAGCAGATTCTTGTCACAGTGAACACATGCATTGTAACCATGTACCGTTCACCCAGACATAGTGCCCAAAGCCGGATAATCATGGATGTGCCAAATTACAATAGCATGCATAAAGAAATCTGCTAGTGGGCTGCTATATAGCTCTTGAGTGAGAACACCACTCCATAGCTGTTGAAGTTCCTCCATAAGAGGCTCCATGAATAAATCAAAATCCTTTCCATGACTTTTTGGACCTGGGATGATCAAGGCCATCATGTAGTTTGATTCTTTGGTGCAGACATTTGGAGGCATGTTGTAAGGGGTAACAAGCACTGACCACATGCTACATGTGGCGCTCTGGTGGCCAAATGGGTTAAATCCATCTATAGCTAAGCCAAGTCTAATGTTTCTTGGGTCAGCAGCAAACTTTTTGTGTTTCTGATTGAAGCTTTTCCGGTCTCTACCATGAGATGGATGGCTCATTACATTATGATATCTGTACTCCTGGTTCCTAGAATGCCATAGTACATCCTCTCGTATTTCAGCACCATGAAACAACCTCTGCAATGTTGGTATAATTGGAAAATGTCTAAGAACATTATGAGGGATCCTCTTCGCATCATTGCCATCTTTCCATCTTGATGATTTGCATTTTGGGCATTCACTTAAGTTGGCATAATCCCTCCAAAACAGAACACAATTATTCTTACAAACATGGATCATATCATATCCAATTTCAAATACATGAAGGAAATTCTTCATTTTTACTGTAGGCGTGTGGCAGCTCAGACGCATCTGGGAAAGATTTGTGGAAAGCAGCCAACATTGCATCAAATGATTCGTTGGTCATCTGCTCAGATGTCTTCACCTCAAGAAAGGCGACCATAGCTGAGAATACTGACAGCTTATTTCCTAGGGTGACATCCACGTTGCATTGTTCCAACATGCGGGCCCATCATTTTTCTTCTGTAGGTGAAAGTTCACGAAATGCACGAGCATTTCGTAGCATCATTTCAATGTTGGTCAAACTCACTAGCTCCGCCACCACCGCCTCCTCCTCCTCTTTCACCCGAGCATCAAGCAAATCAAGATGGTGATCTGCTGCTTCCACATAGTCAGTAGCATTGACGTTCATAGCTTCACCATGATGAACCCACCTAGTATATGTGACTAACATCCCATACAAGTGTAGATGATTTTGCACAGTTGACTGGGGTCATGTAACTGAATTCATACAATTGCTACAGGGGCAGAGCACATCTGATTTCGGACCACCGCACTCAGCTCTGATAAAGTTCATGAAGTTTTCAACCCCCTCGACATATTCAGTGGAGAATCTTTGAGCAGAAGTTATCCAAGTCCTTTCCATCTGTTAGACATACAAATTAGTTTTTCTACTAGATATTACAAGAAAAAACATATATGCTTTTTTATGAAGTCCATGGAAAAAATACCTAGGTCGATGTCTAAAGATATGACAAGATATTTGGACAAGCAGATCAAAGTAACAAATTATATGTAAAGCTAATTCAGCAAACAAATTTGAGAGCTAAATTATGGCAGGTTGTTTCAGCAGTCAATGAGGCCGAGCACACAGCCATCGAAGGCCATCTCAGCAACAAAGATCGAGTATAAAATGGTGTAGAATTGTTTCACCTAACAGATTGACTACTAGACCATGACAATCTACGTCACAATAAATATATGGCAGGATATTTTAGCAACTAATCAGGCATGGCATGCCATCTCAGCTAAGAAGATTGAGTGCAGAACAGGGCAATGAAGCTTCTTAAGCAGAGCACATTGAATGTAAACTATTTCGGCACATAGTGTGATTAACAACATCGATCAGCTAACATTCCGCGCTACTCCGACATGCACAGGGCCTCAGTCTAGAATACGCATACCATGGGAGAAGCTGACCGCCGTGCGTCTCCACAAGAACGTCGCCAGTGGTGGCGGCGCTGCTAGAGGATGACAGTCTACGAGACCGTACTATGGGAGCGAGAGGATCGCCGTGCGTCCCCTCGACGAACCGCAATGCCAACGTATCGGCGTGGTGGGGAGGGCAGCTTTGGCGGAGCGAATGGAGTGGAGGGGGCCGGGGGGAGGGTTTTGGGGAATATTATTGGCTAGTTGGCCGAAGGGCGATTGAATTTGGGATTTGGGGGGATTTTTTTGGGGAATTCCCGCGCGGTGGGCGGGGGAGTTTGGCGCATGGTCGATTTCTCCAAGTGCGGTCCCACGTGTCAGTGAAGAGGCAAGCGAAAGCGCATTC
>NW_021272933.1:0-1741 GCF_002162155.2 Triticum dicoccoides
TACCATCAAATTCGTATGAAATTGGGGGATGAATGGAAAACAGCATTTAAAACTAAGTTTGGATTATATGAGTGGTTAGTCATGCCTTTTGGGTTAACTAATGCGCCTAGTACTTTCATGAGACTAATGAACGAAGTTTTATGTGCTTTCATTGGACGATTTGTGGTAGTCTATTTTGATGATATACTGATTTATAGCAGATCTTTGGAAGAATATTTGGAACATTTACGTGCTGTTTTTATTGCTCTACGTGATGCACGTTTGTTTGGTAACCTTGGTGATGAGGACATGACTACCTTGGATATGACCAAAAATATTGCATATATGCATATTTGTCAGGTGATTTCTAGTGCAAACTATTCAATAATCTATTTATGTTATCCAGAACAAAAATACTTCACACACTTTTGTGTTTTGTCTAATTGCAGGTGTATGGGACATTTGTACAATCCACATATGAAGATAAGGAAGAAAGAGATGTTTATTTGCTGTCCAAAAAGTTCTCTCACGTCACTTTTGGCCCAAGAGAAGATAGAGTCCAAGTCTCTTACGTTCTGGATTCAGATTCGGACTGCACAGACATACCTGACTCAAAACGCACACAAGTTTTTTATACGGACTCCGAATTGGGTGATTCTTCTTTTGTTGGAAACTAGATTTCGTGCACTTTCCAACCCAATTGGAATCACCTTCAAATTCGTCCGGAGCGTTGAGTTGTGGACGAAACAATCTGATGCTGCAGCAGAATCCGAGTCAAACTACAAGTCCAAAGGTGTTACATCACCTCCACTTGGGCCCATTGGCCTTGTACGACCTAGATTTAGTTTTAGGCTACCTTGGGACGTCCTCCCACCTCCTTGGCTGCCACCCCTTGCTCCTATATAAGTAGATCCATCTAGTAGCTTTTCCTTGGGATTTGTTTAGTTAAAAGTTAGCCACTGCAACTTCGTGTACTTCGTTTGTGTCCAACGACCAGACCAAGACCGCTTACGGATCCCCACCATTATCAATACCTCATATATATTTACAATATTCAGATTGCTTTATCATATTCTTGCTCGTTCTTCGATTGCTTGCAGGAATAGACCTTCGTGGTCAGGTTGATCGTGCTTCCGGCATCGTCAGTAACCTCAGGAGATTGGTTTAGTGATTGCTAAGGCGCAACGTCGTGCACATTTGTAGTCGGATCGTCAAAGTCGTCTCCACCAAATCGATAGTTATCATCTCATCGAAAGATCGGGACACCCTCGCCTCTATCACTTGGGAAGTGCACCTTTTGCACTGACCGAGTATCTTTTCTTGGCTATGTTGTTACTCCACAGGGAATTGAAGTTGATAAAGCCAAGATTGAAGCTATTGAGAGTTAGCCGCAGCCCAAAACGGTCACACAGGTGAGGAGTTTTCTTGGCCTCGCTGGATTCTATAGGCGTTTTGTGAGAGATTTCAGCACCATTGCTGCACCTCTCAATGAGCTTACAAAGAAAGATGTGCCTTTTCTTTGGGGTACCGCACAGGAAGAAGCCTTCTCGGTATTGAAAGATAAGTTGACACATGCTCCTTTACTCCAACTTCCTGATTTTAATAAGACTTTTGAGCTTCAATGTGATGCTAGTGGAATTGGATTAGGAGGTGTGTTATTACAAGATGGCAAACCTGTTGCATACTTTTCTGAAAAATTGAGTGGGCCTAGTCTGAATTATTCTACTTATGATAAAGAATTATATGCTCTTGTTCGGACTTT
>NW_021272934.1:0-918 GCF_002162155.2 Triticum dicoccoides
TAACGCGAGTTGAGGCGGACGTCGTCGCGGTAGCGACGACGGACGCCGAGACGAGCACGTGACACCAATGCCACCCTGTCTTAGCGTAACGCGAGTCGAGGCGGACGTCGTCGCGGTAGCGACGACGGCCCCCGAGACGAGCACGTGACACCATTGCCACCCTGTCTTAGCGTAACGCGAGTCGAGGCGGACGTCGTCGCGGTAGCGACGACGGCCCCCGAGACGAGCACGTGACACCATTGCCACCCTATCTTAGCGTAACGCGAGTCGAGGCGGACGTCGTCGCGGTAGCAACAATGGACGCCGAGACTAGCATGTGACAGTACTGCCACCCAGTCTTAGCGTAACGCGAGTCGAGGCGGACGTCATCGCGGTAGCGACGACGGGCGCTGAGACGAGCACGTGACACCAGTGCCACCCTGTCTTAGCGTAACGCGAGTTGAGGCGTACATCGTCGCGGTAGCGACGACGGACGCCGGGACGAGCACGTGACACCAATGCCACCCTGTCTTAGCGTAACCCGAGTCGAGGCGGACGTCGTCGTGGTAGCGGCGACGGACACCGAGACGAGCACGTGACACCGGTGCCATCCTGTCTTAGCGTACCGCGAGTCGAGGCAGACAACGTCGCGGTAGCGACGACGGACGCCGAGACGAGCACGTGACACCAGTGCCACCCTGTCTTAGCGTAACGCGAGTCGAGGCGGACGTCGTTGCGGTAGCGACGACGGACACCGAGACGAGCACGTGACACCACTGCCGCCCTGTGTTAGCGTAACGCGAGTCGAGGCGGACGTCGTCGCGGTAGTGACGATGGACGCCGAGATGAGCATGTGACACCACTGCCGTCCTGTCTTAGCGTAACGCGACTCGAGGCGGACATCGTTGCGGTAGCGACGACGGACACCGAGACGAGCAC
>NW_021272935.1:0-571 GCF_002162155.2 Triticum dicoccoides
ACGAACCACCGCCGCCCGAGGCCCGCAAGCCCGCCGCGGGCCCTCCCCGGCCCGAAGCCGCCTCGCCGCCCGCGCCCTTCGCCCGCCGCCGACGCCCTCCACTCCGGCGCCGCACCGCCGCGGCCCGCCCCCGCTGGCCGCCGTCTCCACCTCGTCGCCGGGCCGCCGCAGCCGCCGTCGCCGCCCCGAGCCGCCGCGGAGCTCGCCGGCGTCGCCCGGCCCGTAGCCGGCCCCGGCTCCGGCCACCGCGGCCCCCGGCGCCGCCGCCCCGGCCACCGGACGTCGCCCCCGCCGGCCACCGTCCTCGTCTTCGCCGGAGTCGCCTCGGGAGGCGCGCCCCGACCCGGTTGCTACAGTGATCCGAAACCCTAGATCCAGATCTGGGTAGTTCTTTTTCACTAAGTCCTCAGAATTTTTACTCCATATGCTCCTGTTCGAAGCCTCGTAACTTTGCATCCGTTGCTCCGATTTGGGCATATAGCATATCAAAACTCGACGAGTACATCATTTCATTCCATTACATCATTTTCATTTGAGTTCATCTTGATGCCCAAAATGCTGTTAGAAGGAG
>NW_021272936.1:0-1238 GCF_002162155.2 Triticum dicoccoides
GTAAAAGAGAGCAGGAGCGAGAACATGGGATTGTATCGATATGATCAAATGGTTGGTTGCTTGCCTGATGGTTCGATGCACTGATACGGTTCTTCGTTAGGGTAATCACGGTACTCCTCGGAGGCAGAACCTGTCGCAAGGGACATCGATACACAACCATCACCAAACAATGTGCAACAATATGATGCATGCATGAAACATGGCAATATGAGTGTGTTGGGCTAATGCAACTAAAACCAGAAGGGTTTGAACAAATTTGAATCAAGGATTCAAATTTCAAATTCAAATATGGCCTTTTAAAGTGCTTTTCCTTGTTCTGCTTGAAACATCAATTTAACTTGTTTGATCATGCATGAAAATAGTACAGATGGATAGATTGGATTTTTTTGATCATTTTTCATATATAATTTGTCCAATTTGGAGTTACAGAATAAAAGTTATGAATTTTTGAAGTTTAAATAATATTCTGGAATTTCCTGATTTAATTTAAATCCAGGAATATAATATTGCACCAGCATGACGTCAGCATGACGTCAGTGGTCAACTGCGGCTGGCTGAGGTCAAACCTGACGTGTGGGGCCCACACGTCAGTGACAGGGGAGTTAAACAGAGTTAAATTAATCCTAATTACTAATTAGTGGCGCTGGGGCCCACTGGTCAGCGTCAGGGGGTTAACTAACAGTGGTTAGCGCTAATCCTAATTAGCTACAGGGCTGGGCCCACCTGTCAGGGACTCAGGGGGGTCCTGCCGTGGTCAAGGTGGGTCAAACCCACCGGCGACGTGACGCCGGCGAGGCCCGAGACGGCGGCGCGATGCGGGATCGCGCTACAGGGCACGGGCGAGGCCGTTCTTGGGCTCGTTGGAGAGCTCTTGCTCCCGCGCGTCGAATGGTGGTGGTGGCCGAGCCTGGGGTGGCCGGTACCGTCGACGGCGAGCTCGTGAGCGGCGGCCGGAGTTCGGGTGCGGTCGGAGTCGGCGTTGCAGGGTGTTTGGGGAGGCGTTGGTGCGTGCTGCGTGCTCCTAGTGAGGCGTGGAGCACGATAGTGTGCTCGGTTGGGCGCTACGGTGACCGTGGCCACGACGGCGACATCGCCGGCGGCGTGGAGCTCTCGGCCAAGGTGGGGCTAAGGCCTAGAGGTCGAAAGAGACCCGGGAAGAAGGGGGAAACGACTCGGGGGCTCACCGCGGTTGCAGTGGGCGTCGAAGCAGGCTCGGGGACGCGCTGGAGACGGCGAAT
>NW_021272937.1:0-2251 GCF_002162155.2 Triticum dicoccoides
GACAAGAGTTAGGTTTGCACCATCTTTGAAATCTGCATGTTTACGGTATAGGAAAAAAGTTGCACATCCTTATCAGGTAGTTGCACACCGATGGCTAGTCAGTTGCACAAAATAGGGAGAAAATTGCACAAATTTTTTTCGTCAAAACATAGCCATGCGGGATCTAGTTTCGAAGAGCACGCCACGAGGGTTCCAAAAGTGAAAACGGATCGTAATTTTGATGCGCGGTTTGAAAGTTATGGTTTTTAAAAAACTGAAAACACAAATTAAATACGTTCACATCTGTTCACATGGATGCTTTGTAATTATTTATCCTCTTCACATATGTCCACACCTGTTTTACTTTTTTTAATATGAGTTAGGAAGACAAAAACTTACCTTTTTCGGCCGGCCACCACGGAGTGCTTGTGGGCAGCCGGCTAGACGCGTCCATGAGTGTATCCGTGCACCTTCTCTTTATTTTTTTTCTTCTATAGTAAGTCCATTCGTGCAGCTAACTCAAAGCCTGCTCAAACCCCATTACATCCATGGGCCAGCCGGGCCGTTCGGGTGGCCTCCTGCGCCGGCCACCTGCGTGGTCTCGCCGCGAAGAACCGGTGGCGCCGGGAGCCGCTTGCCGCCGGGCCCCCACTTCCCCTGCTTGCATGAGCGTCTATTCCTTTGTTTTTTTTCGGCCCGTATCGGACGGGGCCTCAGAATATATTGTGTGGTGGCGCTAGTAGTGAACCCAAAACTGTGTCCGTGTGCATATATGCCCGACGACTAACAAGTTTTCACAGAAGTACCCTCGAGTTTAGGGTTTCACGCCTCTGGCGGCGCCGCCCATCGCCGTCTAGAGTTTTCGTCCGATCTACCGCCGGTGTGTTCCCCGCTCGAGCCCGCCCTGGTGCTGGCGAACGGAGGGAGTAGACCGGCTAGCTGTTTGGCCTGACTTGGCAAGCTGTTTCGAGGGTAAACCCTAGATGGCGGCCGAAGTAGTATCGTCCTCCGCAGGTTGGTCGTGGAAGAAGCTGGAGGAGATGCTGCAGCACCTGGACCTCAAGGACGATGAACTTGATGATGTGATCGTGGGAGAGGAGGAAACAAAGAAGTACGCAGCCGATGCGCATTGGCTGGCGATCAGGAAGGTTAACACGGCCCGACAGTTCAGCTCATCATCAATTTTTGAGACCCTGAA
The DNA here is from genome assembly GCF_002162155.2 of Triticum dicoccoides. Taxonomy (NCBI): domain Eukaryota; kingdom Viridiplantae; phylum Streptophyta; class Magnoliopsida; order Poales; family Poaceae; genus Triticum; species Triticum dicoccoides. The sequence goes on from NW_021272937.1 coordinate 1,178, forward strand.
ATCCATCTGGGGATTAGCACAAGTGACAAAGTACAGAGAAGCGGGTGAGAACCTATACATCTTTCAGATGTTCTGCTTGGGAGATTGGAAGAAGGTTGTTCATGGAGGACCCTGGTTATTCAGGGGGATGGGTATGCTCATTGAGGATTATGACGGCAAGCAAGATCCAGCATCTTTCGTCTTTGATGGCTTGTATGTATGGGCGCAGATCCACAATATTCCAGAATTGTATCGCAAGATCGAGGTACTTGATCAACTAGCACGGCGGATCGGTCGGGTTAAGGAGACACAACTTTCACCTAGACTTTACTACGAGGGTGACTATGTACGGGTCCGTGCTAGGGTTCTGGTCAATAAACCCCTTACAAGGGTGACTCCGTTGAATGTGGCAGGTGAAGGCAGGATTTTCCTCCCTGTCAAGTATGAAAAGATACCCTATTTTTGCCAAGTCTGCGGCCTCATGGGTCACAACCATGAGGAGTGTGGAGATGGAGTTTGGGAGGCGAAGGACAAGCAATGGGGTGGCTGGATGCTGGCGCAGCAAAGGGAGATACCCCAGGAGCAGCTAGGTGGCCGAGCTCCTCGAGGACGCCGCTTTGGGGGCCGAGGTAGAGGAAGATCAAGCCGGGGTGCTGCACCAACACGCCAAACATCTCCAGTGCGTAAACGCTCATCTCAGGAGGCGGGTCTCTCGGATGCAGAAGAGGGAGAAGAAGATGTTACCAGCCCCTTGAAGCCGATCGACACCAAGGGGAAGGATCAAGGTGAGTCATTGGGGGCCCGTAGAAATCTGGATTTCAACCTGTCTGATACACAGGGCCAAGACCAGCAACCAAAGGTACCTGATGCGGGCATGACAAGTCTGGGGGACAAGAATCAGGCTTTGGCGATTGTCCCTCCACTACCCCCACAGTATGTATCTCCTAGAGAATCCAAGAAGGCAAAGACAACAACCTCACCCAAGAAGGAGAACACAAACAAGATGGCATCATTGGCGGGCTCCGACTCGGAGCGCCGCCAGGCCCAATGAAAATCTTGAGCTGGAACTGCCGCGGGATAGGCGATCCCGCGACA
>NW_021272938.1:0-1680 GCF_002162155.2 Triticum dicoccoides
GCCACCCAGTACTGGGGCGGGAGTTCAGGAGTACTGCCATAACTCGTATAACAGATGCTTTTCGAAGGTTGAGGTAAATGATTTCCGAAGGTTTCTCGGTTATGTGTTGAAGGATGGATACAGCTGGATGTAGGATTTGCTAGATTTGGGTGAGATATTATGCTTCCCATGTATCCCCAACACCTGATTGCATAACCGGAAAGGTTCGGGAGTTTCATAGGTGGGAATTCTTGTAGCTCTAGTTCTTCTTCCGCGGATATTTGGTTTGAGATTGGGTGATCCTTACCGAGTATTCGTTCTTGTCCGTACCTTGTTGTTTTTTTCTTCCACCTCAATTCTAAGTGGCTTCTCAATTTATGGATATGTGACCATTTCGATTGGAATGCATTCGTTCATTTGGTTCAGATGTGAAGACTATATGTTGCAATTTCAGCCCGTTTGATTCAGCTTCAATATTTGTCTGTCTATGTGCTAATGGATGTCAACCTCTTCAGGATGGTTCCTCCAAGGCGCACGACTCCGAATCCTGATCCGCCACCACCACCTCCACCTCCGGAGGCATGGCAAGCTGTGATGGCCGCTACCAATGCAAACACGCAGCTGATCATGCAACTTCTTCAAGAGCGCAACCAAGGGAACCAGGGTCATGGCAACAATCAGAATCAGTTTGCTACACTCAACCAGTTCCTTGCTAACCAGCCAAAGACCTTCAACAATTGTGTTGAGGCAACAGACGCTGATGATTGCCTCGTGGACATATGCAAGAATTTCGAGTGCAGTAACGTTAGGCCTGAGGACTTTGTCAAGTTCGCCTCCTTCCAACTCAAAGACCAAGCTGCAGAATGGTTTCAGCAGTACAAAGATTCCAGAGGAGGCCGTGTGATTACCTGGGATGAATTCCGTCAAGACTTCAAAGCTCATCATATTCCTCAGAGTGTGGTTGAAAGCAAGCGTGAGGAATTCCGCAACCTGAAGCAAGGCACTATGTCTATTTACGAGTACAACAAAATGTTTCAGAAGCTCGCCCAATTTGCTAAGCAGGACGTCCCTGACGAGAAGAGCATGATATACCAGTTCAGGGGTGGTCTCAGAGAAGAAATCCAGCTAGCTCTTGTCCTCTTTGAGCCCAAGAGGTACGATGAGTTTTACAACATGGCAATGAAGCAAGAGACTGCTCAACTGAAGTGTGATGCTTCCAAGAAGCGAGTCAGAGATGCTACTCCTTTTTCCTCAACTCAAGTGGCTAAGAAGCAGAAGTATTGGCTTCCTCCTCCTCCGTTCCGTCAGCCTTATCAGCAGAAGAGCAAAGGTGGCAGTGGATCTTCCCACCCACCCAACCCTGGCTTTCAGAACAAGACTTCATCTCAAGCTCCAAGATCAAGTGCTCCGTATCACCGTCCGCTCTCGGAGGTCACGTGCAACAAGTGCCAACATAAGGGTCACTATGCCAACAAATGCTTCAATCAGAGGCATCCCCCTCCTCCTCCTCCTATGAGATCAGGAAGTACAGCTGTGGTCAAGCATAACCCCAAGCACGCCAAGGTCAACTTGATGAATGCAGCTCTGGTAGAGGACTCGTCAAATGTCATCATGGGTAACCTTCCTATTAACGATATTCCAGCTAAAGTACTTTTTGACTCTAGTGCATCGCATTCCTTCATGTCATTCCCATTTGCATCG
>NW_021272939.1:0-999 GCF_002162155.2 Triticum dicoccoides
GAGGGGCGAGGGGGTGGCTATGGCCGTGGTGGTTCTCGTCGGCGGCGGCGGCCGCGTTCGGTGGAAGTGAGGGGGAGCTAGAGGAAGGGATAAGCATGGGGGGGAGGAGGAATGAGAGGGCCTGGGGTGCGTGGCCGTCTCCGTGGCATTGGGAGGAAGTCCGGGGAAGCAGGAGGTGGCCAGCAGGGGGGGAGGTGGCGCGCGCGCGTGCCGGCGAGCGTCGGGCACACGCCCTCGTCCTTCTGTCCGAGGAGGGAGACGACAGAAGGCAGCGGGGAGGTGGGCTGGCCGCCAGCTGGAGATGGGCCAGGTAAGTGGCCCAGGTAAGTCTCTCTCCCCTTTTCTGTTTTCTTTTCTAATTTTCTAACATTTGTTTGATTTAATAAATATATTAAACCATTTAATTTTATTATGCCAATTTTTGTAGGGGCTAATGGTATTATTCCAGAGCTCTTTTATAATTGGCATAATTTTTGGACCATATTTCATATATATAGAAATATCTTTCCAATGCAAATATTTATCGAATTAATCCAAATGGCCAAAATAAATGTCCATGAGCTCCTAAAAATATTGTTTTGATTTTTATCTCTATCCAATATTTTCAGAGGGCAACATGAGCATTTTCTTGGACCCTTTTGGAGAAATTTTTATTTGGGTCATTTTCAAAAAAATGATTCTGAGGTTTCCATCAATCCTTATTTCAAATTTAAATGAAATTTAAATATGATGCACAAATAGCTAGCTAGTCTAAGTCATACCAGACTAGGGATGTGACACCTCTCCCTTTCTCTCCATCTCTCTCTCTCTCTCTCTCTCTCTCCCACAATCTTCAATTCTGTCGCACGCATCTAACACACAAACCTTGTTGGTCCCTCTCCCTTTCTCTCCATCTCTCTCTCTCCATCTCTCTCCCTCTCTCTCTCTCTCTCCCACAATCTTCAATTCTGCCGCACGCATCTAACACACAAAGCTTGTTGGTCCCTCTCCCTTTCCCTC
>NW_021272940.1:0-1027 GCF_002162155.2 Triticum dicoccoides
GCGGCCACTGCGCCCAAGGCGGCGGTGCGGCCGCTGGGGCGGGGAGCGCCGGGTAGCCTCCGGTGACGGCCCCCGGTGCCGAGTACCACGGAAGCGCCTGCTGACCCGCGGCCATGGCTGGATGGAGTCCGGTGATGGCCCCCGGTGCCGAGTACCACGGAAGCGCCTGCTGACCCGCGGCCATGGCTGGATGGAGTGGTGGGGGCGGCCCGTACGGACCTGCCAGGTAGAGGCGGATCCCTTGAACCGCGGTGACGAGGTCGTTGAGGACGCCCGCCATGGCCTCCGGCGTGAACTGTTGCGGCTGCGGGGGAGGTGATGGCGGCGGCGAGTGTTGGACGGGGGCCTGTGGCTGCCCTTGGCCCGGCGTGGTGCCGGGTGCCGTTAGGACCGGCGCTGAGAGCGACGCAGTGGTGCCCGCCGAGAGCGAGGCCGTGACGCCCGGCGCAGAGGCGGTGGTGGTGGAGGAGTTGGCGAGCAGCGGTGGTGGTGGCGGTGGAATTGGCGGAGACATGGTCGAAACCCGGTTACCTGATACCAAATTGGTAGGATCAAGTACTCTACCTGGTCTAGGGCGTAGGTGGTAAGGGAAGGATGGAGGGAGACGTGGCGAGGATCGGGCGCGCCGGCGGCAGGGCGCCGTCGCGGCTAGGAGAAGGGCGGCGGCTAGGGCTGTTGGCGGCTAGGGTTCCGGCTCCTCAGGGAGCCGGGCAATAGGAGATAATATTCTTCTTATTGCTTGCCTTCAAAAAGAGTCTTACAACCTATATTTATATCCTAGATAACTTGTAGAAGAATCAACCTAAGATAACTTGCCTAATCTGAAAATAAAAACTAAGATAACTTGCGGGCCTAAGCCGGCCGGCCATAACACTTCTCCCCGCCTGCACAAACAGCTCGTCCTCGAGCTGTAAGGTGGGGAAGCGCTTGCTTGAACTCTTCGAGGTAATCAACCAGCGTCAAACACCTTCTCGACATCTGGGGCGGCCAGGTCGGCGGCGACGGCGTCCTCCGGAATGTAGTCTGC
>NW_021272941.1:0-1306 GCF_002162155.2 Triticum dicoccoides
GCTGACGCTAGAAGAGAAAGGTTTGCCTGGTAAAGGCGAGGAAGAGAAAGGTGAGCAATCAGTCTTGATTCACTGTCATGGATTTGAGCTCCTTCAGAAGTGGCCTGAATGTTGACCACAAGACACGTCCCAAGAGCCATACATTTGCGTATTATACTTTTCCAATAACTTACGCTTCTTTATTTTTGACGTTAATATCTTACGCTTCTTTATTTTTTGATGTTAATATCTTACGCTTCTTGGTACATCGCCTGTCTACTGTAAGACCTGAGTGGGTCATGCATTATTATGTTGGACTGGGTCTACTCTTCGTCATGCAGATCTCATCGCCAAACTACAAAGTTATTCACGATATCTTTTTCCATTAAACCATGTGCTTACTTGTACTACCTCCGTTTCTAAATATAAATCTTTTTCGATATTCTAATATGGACTACATACGGAGCAATGAGTGAATCTACACTGTAAACTACGTCTATATACATCCGTATGTAGTTCATATTGAAATCTCTAAAAAAACTTATATTTAGGAACGGAGGGAGTATCCAAGTAGCTCTACTATGTCACACAATTTTGTTGTGCACTCACATGATAAACAAATGATAACGGCTCCTGAATGCATGCTTAACCGTTGACACCTTTTACATGCTTACCTGAATGTAACAAGATCCTAACAAAGACTGCAGTATATATAAGTCAGGCCTATATATATGTACTCAATCACCTGAATTGCCTTAGCTAGGGTGAAAAAGTGAGTGTTATATGAGAGGTTTCAAATTTATTTTTTGCTCTATTTCGTTTCTATCAATCTGCTCGAAATATTGGAGGAAAACAAAAAATACCGTAGTAAATCTTTAGCTTCTCGACGTATCCATCCAAGTAGCCCACGTTGTACCCCTTATCCGCTCTGACCAATAAGCTAGCATATCTCGGCATACCTCGCACTGGCAAACCGACAGTCAGCCATGTAAGCACACGTGCAACTTCTAAGGGAGTAAAATAATGCCCTGTATCCAGTGCTACTGTGTTATCTGACATCGTCAATTCATACTCATGGAGAAAGAGCATACCGCCACAGTCGTCATTAACCTGGAAGTCCACGGGGAGAGTCCGTAAATCTTTTATTGGCGCTGGTGATCTTGGTCCAATTGGGATTTCTGCTCCAGGCTGTGGATCGGGATCCTCGTCGTCGTCGTCGTCGACGCAGCCTACGTGCGTGATGGAGGAGAGAATGAGGACCACTGCAAGAAGGACACATTCTTTCTGGCTGAAGGACACATTCTTTCTGGCTGAGAGATCTACGGGT
>NW_021272942.1:0-1045 GCF_002162155.2 Triticum dicoccoides
GATGTGTGCAGGGTTCCCAAGCCCACCAACCGGGTGCCACTTGGTACACCGGGCCACTGTGCCTAGTCTGTCCCAAGCCCACCTGTACCGGGTGCCACTTGGTAGACTACTAACACTGCCTACAAACACCAGAAACTAGTTGCAACTCCTGGACAGAGATCAAGTTGATTAATAAGTCGAGAGGGCTTGGAGCGCCCGGAGCCCAATGTGTGGTAGTAACTGATCATGGATCACAAACACAGAACTCAGTTCCTGAGGACGGCTGCAATGAGACAACCCACCATGTACTCCTACATGGCCTCTCACCGCTACCTTTACCAAATCGTGTTCACACACTTAGCTCACACACCTTGGGACATGTTCACACGCCTCTGATTCATCCCCGATGAATCAGACCTGACTCAACTCTAAGCAGTAGCAGGCATGACAAACAAGCATGAATGAGTAGGCACAACAGGGCTCAAACAACTCCTACTCATGCTAGTGGGTTTCATCTATTTACTGTGGCAATGACAGGTCATGCAGAGGACAAAGGGGTTCAGCTACCGCAGCAAGTAACAAGTATATCGTTGTTGTCCTAATGCAGTAAAGGAGAGCAGGAGCGAGAGAGTGGGATTTTATCGGAATGAACAAGGGGGTTTTGCTTGCCTGGCACTTCTGAAGATAACATTGAGTCTTCATCAGTGTCAACGATCACGTCATCGGTATCACGTCTATCGAGAGGGGACAAATACCGGCAACACAGAAAGGAACACAATCAATGCAATGCACAATATGATGCATGATCATGACATGGCAAAATGAATGTGTTTTGAGCTAATGCAACTAGCAACAGATTAAATGAAGTTGGTTTGAATACAAGATTCAAATTCAAACTCCATATGTGATTATTCAAATGTCATTCACTTGATTTGTGCTAAACAGCAGCTATAAGTTGTTCTAACAGGCATGAAAATGGTACAGATGGATTCCTTGAATTTTTCTGATAATTTTTCATATATAAATTATTTAATTTGGAGTTACGGTTGAATTTCTATGATTTTTA
>NW_021272943.1:0-1052 GCF_002162155.2 Triticum dicoccoides
CTGAGTTGTAAGGTATGAAGTTAAGACTTAAAGCTCGACCATGGCAGAATAGAGAGAAAGGAACGAAGGTCGTCCCCTATGCTTAAGACATAGGCTCTACGGTATGCTATGCTGTGTACCGCACCTGAAGTGTGCTTTACCATGAGTCAGTCAAGGGGTACAAGAGTGATCCAAGAATGGATCACAGGACAGCGGTCAAAGTTATCCTTAGTAACTAGTGGACTAAGGAATTTTCTCAATTATGGAGGTGGTAAAAGAGTTCGTCGTAAAGGGTTACGTCGATGCAAGCTTAACACCTATCCGGATAGCTCTGAGTAGAGATACCGGATACGTATAATGGAGCAACAATTTAGAATAGCTCCAAGTAGAACAGTTATTTGGAATAGCTCCAAATAGAACGTGGTAGCTGCATCTAGGAGATGACATAGAGATTTGTAAAGCACACACGGATCTGAAAGGTTCAGACCTGTTGACTATAACCTCTCTCACAAGCAACATGATCAAACCTAAAACTCTTGGGTATTAGTCACATGGCGATGTGACCTGTGAGTGTTAATCACATATCGATGTGAACTAGATTATTGACTCTAGTGCAAGTGGGAGACTGTTGGAAATATGCCCTAGAGACAATAATAAATTGATTATTATTATATTTCCTTGTTCATGATAATCGTTTATTATCCATGCTAGAATTGTATTGATAGGAAACTCAGATACATGTGTGGATACATAGACAACACCATGTCCCTAGTAAGCCTCTAGTTGACTAGCTCGTTAATCAATAGATGGTTACGGTTTCCTGACCATGGACATTGGATGTCGTTGATAACGGGATCACATCATTAGGAGAATGATGTGATGGACAAGACCCAATCCTAAGCCTAGCACAAGATCATGTAGTTCGTATGCTAAAGCTTTTCTAATGTCAAGTATCATTTCCTTAGACCATGAGATTGTGCAACTCCCGGATACCGTAGGAGTGCTTTGGGTGTGCCAAACGTCACAACGTAACTGGGTGGCTATAAAGGTACACTACGGGTATCTCTGAAAGT
>NW_021272944.1:0-1152 GCF_002162155.2 Triticum dicoccoides
TCACGGATAGGATCCGAGAAGCAACGCCTGAGTTGAGAAATGTGGAAGACATCGTGAACTCTGGAGAGGTGCGGAGGTAGTTCCAATTGGTAGGCAACTTCTCCTCGTTTGGCAAGAATGCGAAAAGGTCCAATGTAACGAGGAGCCAATTTGCCTTTGATACCGAAACGATGGGTTCCCTTCAGAGGGGTGACCCGAAGATAAGCCTTCTCGTCAACCTCGAAAGTCATAGCCTTATGTTTTCGGTCATATTGACTCTTTTGACGAGATTGGGCTGTTTTCAACTTTTCACGAACGATACGAACTTGTTCTTCTGCTTCCTGAATCATATCCGGGCCAAAGAATTGTCTTTCCCCGGTCTCTGACCAGTTAAGGGGTGTTCGACATCGCCGTCCATAGAGGACTTCAAAAGGGGCTTTACCCAAGCTGGATTGATAACTGTTGTTGTAAGCGAATTCGGCAAATGGAAGGCACTTCTCCCAGTCCATTCCGAACGAGATAACAGAGGCTCGAAGCATGTCTTCTAGAATCTGATTGACGCGTTCCACTTGACCACTTGACTGAGGGTGGAAAGAGGTGCTAAAGGAGAGACGGGTTCCCATAGCATTTTGGAAACTTTCCCAAAATCGAGAGGTGAAAAGACTTCCTCGATCCGAATTGATTTCCAAAGGGACACCATGACGAGACACTATTCGGGAGATGTATAAGTCTGCCAGCTGACTAGCGGTTATACTCTCACGAACAGGTAAGAAATGAGCTACTTTGGAAAGACGATCGACCACAACGAAAATAGCATTATTCCCTCTTTTGGTCCTGGGAAAACCGGTAATGAAATCCATACCAATTTTATCCCATTTCCATTCAGGAATAGCTAATGGTTGAAGGGTGCCAGCAGGCCATTGATGCTCTGCTTTTACACGACGACAGACGTCGCAATTAGCAATATACTGAGCGATTTCTCTCTTCATCCTAGTCCACCAGAACCTCTGGCGTAGGTCCTGATACATTTTTGTGCTACCGGGGTGAATGGTGAGAGGAGATTCATGAGCTTCCTTAAGGATTAATCGCCTTAGGTTGCGCACTTTGGGAACTACTAGTCGATTCCCGAAGTATACGACTCCTTGATCATTAACGGAGAAACAATTCGCAATT
>NW_021272945.1:0-919 GCF_002162155.2 Triticum dicoccoides
CAACTGTGTGTTTATCTGTCTGTCATCAACATTTGCAGTTTCGGCCGAGTGTGGCCCGTTTCATGGAATATTACTCACTAATTTCGGGTCCCTGAGCGATTTCCATGATTGACGAACCCCGGGGTGCGTTTATGTATCGTTGATCAATAAACCTAGGTTTTACCGATTCAGGGCTCTTTCACGGACTATTACTCACCGTTTTGGAGTCCCAAAGCAATTTCCATGGTTGTCGAACCCCAAGATGTGCTTACGTGTTGGTCGTCAAGACTCGCAGATTGGGCCGATTCTTGCTCGTTTCTTGGACTATTACTCAGTTTCGGGATCCCGAAGTGATTTCCACGATTGACGAACACCGGGGTGCGTTTACGTGTCGGTCATCAAAACTCACAATTTTGGCCGATTCTGGTATGTTTTGTGCACTGTTACTGACCGTTTTGGGGTTCCAGAGCGATTTCCATGATTGACGATACCTGGGGTGCGTTTACGTGTCCGTCATCAACACTCACAGCTTTGGCCAATTCTGACCCGTTTCGTGGACTATTACTCACCGTTTAGGGATCCCAAAGTGATTTCCATAGTTTAGGAACCCCAAGGTGCGCTTACATGTCGGTCATCAACAGTCGCAATTTTGGCTGATTCTGGCCCGTTTTGTGGACTATTACTCACTTTTTTGGGGTCCGAAAGTGATTTCCGCGATTAACGAACCCCGGGGTGCGTTTACGTGTCAGACATCAACACTCGTGGTTTTTGACGATTCTGGCCCGTTTCATGGACTATTACTCACCGTTTTGCGGTCACGAGGCGATTTCCACAGTTGTTGAACCCTAAGGTGCACTTACCTGTCGGTCATCAACACTCATTGTTTTGGCCAATTCTGGCCCGTTTCGTGGACTAATACTGACTGTTTTGGGGTCCCGCA
>NW_021272946.1:0-1050 GCF_002162155.2 Triticum dicoccoides
CTCTTTGCCTCCTGCTGTCACTAACATTTTGCAGGAGTTCGCTGACGTCTTTCCACAAGACGTGCCACCGGGATTACCGCCTATTCGAGGGATTGAGCATCAGATTGACTTAATTCCCGGTGCTTCACTGCCAAACCGTGCACCATACCGTACCAATCCAGAGGAGACGAAGGAGATTATGCGTCAAGTACAAGAGCTTCTCGACAAAGGTTATATACGCGAATCCCTTAGTCCTTGTGCTGTTCCTATTATTCTAGTGCCGAAAAAGGATGGTACATCACGTATGTGTGTTGATTGTAGAGGCATTAATAATATTACTATTCGTTATCGTCATCCTATTCCTAGGCTAGATGATATCCTTGATGAATTGAGTGGCTCTACAATATTCTCCAAAGTTGATTTGCGTAGTGGCTACCATCAAATTCATATGAAATTGGGAGATGAATGGAAAACAACATTTAAAACTAAGTTTGGATTATATGAGTGGTTAGTCATGCCTTTTGGGTTAACTAATGCACCTAGTACTTTCATGAGATTAATGAACGAAGTTTTACGTGCTTTCATTGGTCGATTTGTGGAAGTTTACTTTGATGGCATACTGATTTATAGCAGATCTTTGGAAGAACATTTGGAACATTTACGTGTTGTTTTTATTGCTCTACGTGATGCACGTTTGTTTGGTAACCTTGGGAAGTGCACCTTTTGCACCGACCGAGTATCTTTTCTTGGCTATGTTGTTACTCCACAGGGAATTGAAGTTGACAAAGCCAAGATTGAAGCTATTGAGAGTTGGCCGCAGCCCAAAACGGTCACACAAGTGAGGAGTTTTCTTGGCCTCGCTGGATTCTATAGGCGTTTTGTGAGAGATTTCAGCACCATTGCTGCACCTCTCAACGAGCTTACAAAGAAGGATGTGCCTTTTGTTTGGGGTACCGCACAGGAAGAAGCCTTCACGGTATTGAAAGATAAGTTGACACATGCTCCTTTACTCCAACTTCCTGATTTTAATAAGACTTTTGAGCTTGAATGTGATGCTAGTGGAATTGGATT